>NW_020799097.1:17710609-17737144 GCF_003259725.1 Athene cunicularia
TTTATTTATATATATATATATATATATATATATATATATGTATATATAAACAAAAATAGGACCATTAGAAGTGAAAAATATTAAAACTTTAGCTCTTTGGGGCATAAATATGTATGTACATACATATTTCTACTGTTTTTTACAGGTTACCAGTTGAAATACTTTTATGTACTGAAGGTGTTGTTTTTTGTCTAAGTAAAGAGTCCCTCTTAAAAACAAAACAGAACCACCCCAAACTACAAGGAGGAGGTTTGCTGTTTCAGGCTGCAGGAAGCTGTACCACCAGAGCTACAGCACATCTGTTCATTCCTCTTGAACAGTTAAGGACAATAATACTCTGCCAACCTTGACCAGCAGTGGATAATGCAATTCCTTATGGCAAAGGAGCTCCAGTAAGTGTCTGTTCATGATCATCCTAGTCCATGCATCTGTCTAACACCTCTGTTTTAAGGTCTCTCAGACTTTTCGTGTGATATACGGACCACACAAGACTGATTTTTCTTCTGTGCCTGGTCCCAGCAAAATGTATCACATTGAAATTAATTCCTCCCAGCCTTCATAATGCCTCAAACACTACTTTGCAGCATGTTGTCCATATAAGAAAATTAGCCAGCCTACAGCACATGATCAAAGAAAAGAACAAAGCAGTTTGGAGGTAAGGTTTAAGAGTAACTTGCTTATTTTGTGATAGCAGATGTGTTAAAAAATTAAGACAATAATTGATATTCCTTTTTCATAATGAAAAACAGACCCCCAAAAATGAAGTCTTTAAAAACTGGAGTAAATATTAAGCTGTACCTTCAGCCATATCTACGTGGCATCTCTACACAGTCTTCAACAATGGGAGTTCACTTCTACTTAAAGCACTGTACAATTTTGATAGTGTCCAACAGCTGTGAAATCATCCTAGTAAATCACTGATTTTCTTTCACATCCTTCTCTCCTTTACCTTTTCATTCTATCACTTCATCACTCCATTCCATCACTCTGTTCCTTTCTACTTTATTTTATTCTTGACACATTTGATCCAATAGATTTTCGCTGTATATGATTTGCCATCTTGCTTAGTTTGGTCAAGCAGTTAGCAGATACCTCAGAAGGCAGGAAAACTGATATTTCTAATAAATAATTCCTCTGGGTGTATTAGTTATGGGCTGGCCAATACCATAAAGCTAGAAGGAGGATATTGACAAATTCAATTATGGTAAATGTATTTTTTTAAATGGTAGATGTTTTTGCTACTGAACTGCTTTTTCCATTTCCAAATCCAGATAACCTCTGTAATACCATCTGTCAGAATTTCACGGGCTATACATATTCTGTGAGAAAAGGCTAGTCTGGCTATTAGTCTGTTTCTTGCTTGTGCTACCTTTGAAAGTCACACAATATTTCCCTGATATTGCAGAATGAGACAATATAAACAGAAGATCCTAATTACATCATTTCTATATTCTGAATTATCTTTTTGGTTTACAATGAGACCTGTTATTCCTCTTCTTCAAGATAAAAACTGTTGATACTATCAAAAACTGTTGATACTATCATACAAAAAATAATGTGGATGGATAAAACTGTAGCAATACTGTCTTTTCTCTTTCTTTTTCCCCATTACTAAATATGTTCAAATTAATTTTCTTTTTTCCCACACTACCAATAAACTTCCACTGACAGAAAATATACTCCAAAACAATTAAATATATTTTCAGTACTATTCTATGTATAGAAGTGGTTTTGGTCTCTCTAAATACCATTGTGAAACTAATGAAAAAAATATTTTCCTTATCCAAGAGCAGTTGAAGGCCCCAGGGAAACATAACCTGTCAACATACAGGCTTAGCTGATTTCTGTGATTAAAAAAAAAAAAAAAAAAGAAACCCCAAATGCAGAAACACTTATACTTTTTAAAAAATGGTTACACAAGTATAACATTTCTTTTCTGCAGGGGGCAATTCCATGATATGCAGAGCTACTGGACCAAAATAGCTTCATCCACCCTTGATGATAGCTGATGTCATACCATACAAGAGTGAAGTGAATTAGCTAAAGTCATACAATCTCTGTGTATATAAAACTAGCGCTGAAGTCAAGTCACTGCAGGCAGGGCTGCTCTGCTGGGAGAAAATAGGCCTAAGGTCTACACCAGCCAAAAGGATTTGAAGCCAGGATTGCCTGACTGCTAAATTAGAATCAATCCTAAGACATGTTAGGATAGGAACAATATCCTGTTTCTGTCTTCTGTAAACCTGACTTTAACTCTTTGGCTAGCTCCATTCTTCACATACATGGTTTTGGTAGTATCAGCTGTATCAGTGGACTGTTGTTTGTAAAAGGCTAATTAAGAAGTGAGTGGTAGTCATTTTGTAGAAGATGGACATGAGTGTCATAAACATGAGTCAGAAAAGTCTCAAAAATGAGAGGAAGAACCTTTATGTATCAAGACAGCACCATCTGGGCAAGGTTGGATGCGCCAAGGCCATCAACGTCATCTGAAATCCCAAGTCCCAGCAGTTGCTAGCTCTTGTCAGTTTGGGTCCAGAATATCGTCGGATCATGTCCATGTGTGTCCTTACATAGACATACCAGCAGTAGAAGATGCTCATGGACCTGATGGGACTGGGAGTCCAACCACAGCATGGGGGTGAGTGGGATCACCTGACCAGAACTGTCTCCTGTGAGAAACAGAGAAAGGAAATCTCAACTCACCTTGCTTCTTCTTCAGGCAGCATTTTGACCCGGCTGGATGCCATAGAGAATGTCAGGGCACAACATGGGCCTGCAGCAACCCAGGCGCCAGGGCAGCGGGGTCTCCCTGGGGGGGCAGGGAAGGGCAGCTGGGGGCACAGGGCAGCCCCAGCCCTAGACATTGGGACCGGGACAGGCCGAGGCTCGGTGGGGCCCATGTCCAGGATGGACCAGGCGGAGCAAGGCCTCAGGGTCCCGACACGGGAGTTACTTCAAGGAGCAAACACATTATCCTTTGCCCTCAGACAGGATCAGGTAGCAGGCCTAGTGGGGCTTACATGGATGTGCTGACTTGTACAGGGACCAAAGTTTCAGCAGAACCTGCAGAAGATATTCTTGTTGTCCAGGTTGCACTGTTGTCCTAGTTCAGTTTCTCTTTTTTCCTTTTTCCTTTTTTTACTCTTGTTCTAAATGAAACGAGAACTAATGCCAGTGACACAATATGGATGTCCTCAGTCCTCTGAAAATCCTTGGGGTCGCTAGGAATGGAGAACTTGTCAGGGGACTGAGAGGTTGAGCCTGGGGTGGGGAAAGGACACAGAGCAACACAGAACTAAAAGTTATCAAGATTCTTCCTTAAAGTTATAAGACTTTTTTTTTTTTTTTTTTAATTATTTTTTTGGCCTGTTTCCTCTGATTTGAGGTCTGGAGGGGGAAAACACAGAAGAAAAAAGGAAAAGATGAAAAGAAAGTCCACTTCCAAGATGGGAAGGAAAAGATTGTAACAGGCATTTGGAAAGAGACTGGAAAAACTCATAAGTAAAACTCTCTTTGAAATATTAGAGCTGCTTTGTCTGAAAAGATTGGCATAGAGAATGGAAATAAAATAAAAATGAAAGCCTTTGTACATACCCTATTATTTCATATATTTAGCTGTAGGACTTTAGAAATGAAATAGCCCAAAGAAAATATGTTGGTAGAGTATTTCATATGGTTTAACAGCAACAGAAAGGATCTGAATGATTCAAAAAGCTTATATAACTGTTTTGTTTTATTCATTTACATAAATCACATTTACCGTAGGTGTTTTATTCAAAATAAAGTTTTGGGAAAATAAATTGAACAGATGAACCTAGGCAAACCTGGTGATTTTTTCATGAGTAGTGTTTGATGATAAAAGCATAAAAGCATAATGTGGTATCATTTCACCAAGGCACAATATGGATCATCCATATGGAGCAGAAGTTGATAATACTGCAAAGAAGCAAAAATAAACAGAACAGATGTACTTGTAAAATCAAGTCTGCACCCACCCTGAGTACCTGTTTCTTTGTGTAGAAACTTCTACAAGTTTTGTTGGATGGCTCTGTCCCACGCTGTAGCTGGAACTGGAAGTAGCTCATATCTGCTTCACTGAGCACTTATCTTTATCGTCTGACCATCGAGGAGTACAGAGCTCTCACAGACCCAGTGCAGATATCTGCTCACTCATGGCACTGAGCAAGACGGCAAGGGAATTAATTTTATTTTGTATCATTCCTTTGCAGCCTTCATGTAAAGGGACAACTTGTGTCAGATTCAAACTACCTCATGTCTCAGGTACTTCTCTGGCTGAGTAGAAACACATCTCTCATAATGCACTGCACAGTGAGGAGCCATGTGGCGCCTTCTGGGATATGAGAAGCTCTGCTGCTTAGACTCACTTGGTTTGACTCTTTGGAAATACCATAATTTTTCAAATCTTTGCTTTATATGTTCTAGAGAAAATGAAACAATTTTCTTTCACTTGTGAAATGTTCTCCTGGTTTTTCTTCTCATCAAGGAAAACAAAACATCAATTGTTTTTCAATATAACTCCAGCCCTCATGCCACAGTGTGTCTCCCATGCTCCTCAGTTCTGCTGAGGTCTCCATGTGCCACTTATGGATAACCAAAACAGCTGGGAAAGACTCAGTTTTGGCCTGATTGGGGCTTGTCATGACTCAGTATTGGCATTGTGGTCATGGAAGTCCAATCACTAATGCCTCCCAACTGACATAGAGGTTTATTCCTCCATTAGCGATCAGCTGCCCACCCAACTGCTGTTTAGTCTTCTACATCCTTCGCTTAATAAAAGCTTGAAAATGTCATCTCCCCTTCTCTTTCTTACATGTGACATATTGCTGCTCCTTTAAATGCTGGTGTATTTATATGCATGCTGTGCCATTAAAGCACATACAGCACAGTGCTTGAAATGAAGTGACTGCAAGCTCTGTTGTATGTTTATAAATGCAACAGAAAGTACTTAAAATTATATGAAAAGCTCTCAGTTGTTGTTTTCTTCTTTTTTAAAGCCCATCTTCCCTATTCCATCAGTAAAACAAGACAGATGTGAATCAGCAGCTCAGCAATTTGGTGGAATGAGCACTTATGAACCAAAAGTTTTAAAAGTGGGCACACAGGAATAAGTTCTTCATGCCATACCAGGGCAAATCATGTGGTCAACATCTGGAAGATACCATACATGGACGCTGATTTAATAAAGTAGTCACCCATCTGCTGCTTTCTCAGAGTGAGTAGAATAAATAGCATGCCACATCCCACACACTCCAGCTGTCCCCAGCATCCAGTGCTCTGCAGTTCTGCTAAAAATAAAATAAAAAAAAAACTTTACTGTGTTTCAACAAAGATTGCTAGTTAAAAAAGAAAGGGAGACAGTGCACAGTAAAAAGAGCTGTTTAAGAGTACCTGTAAGCATTTCAAAGTGAAGAAGAAAGTTGCCTTTTGTTTGAAGATTGCCTTCTTTTCAAGCACTGTCATACAGCTTGCCAACATTTCCATCACGTACCAGGAAGCCTGTCTTTTTCATTAGGTGTTGTAGTTATTTATTCTATATTCTGGTGTTGGTCTGCTGATATGCAGTGTTATCACTATAAATTGATCACTGAGTCCACAATCAATTGATTGGAGATCAGCAATACAGACTTTTCAGCTTTACTTACTACAAGTCTTCTAGCATATATCAGTTAAACAGTACCCCTAACTCTGCTGTGGTAGTGTGAGCTATTAAAAAACCTTAGGGAGTCACCCTTCATTCACCTGGACAGAAGGAAAGTCTAAGGCTGAAGGTCTTCTGGGTTTCCACAGGGGAAAATTAAAGGCAGATGATTAGTAAAAATCCGGACTGGGGAGGTTAATATAAAGATTAGGCATAGTAGACCAATAATAATTTCCCACTCCATCTTGAGAGGCTGGAAACCTAATTTATTTATTTTCACTCAGCCTTAATATCCTTGGAAAGAGGAGTCTAGAGTATAGAAGAAAGTATTCTATCTGGAACAAGCCAGAAGATAAAGCAAGGGATACATTCTTATCAGACCTAATTGTTAATTTTTTACTGTTTTAACTAAGTCATTGCAGGCAATGAATGAAATGATGAGAAATGTATTTTTAGAACACACTTTGGATCTGCAATACTTTCAGAGCAAATACTATAAAGTTGATATTACTGTCTTCCGGTGCAACACAATGTCATGGTAAGTGTAGCAGGACCTCCTACTTTTCAAGATATAGCCACTCTGCAGTCAGGCATGTGGCTGCAGCCCACAGAAATATGTATGTACTTACTTCAGTTTACTTAGCTCAGAGACTAAAAGCATAAAATCCAGCACAGGTTCATCCTGAGATCACATCCCAGACTCCATACAGCCTTGTGCTGCCAGGACTGAAGATTGTTCTGTCATACTTTCAGTGTTACTGGTGGCAAGGCCAGTTTGAACAAAATACACTTTATTTATATATTCTAATTATAGTGTAGATGTAGCCAGAATAATTTCCTTATTTTCTCCTATCCTGACATATGCTTATAGATATGAATATTAAAACCTCTTTCTCCACCTTTTCTGGCTTTTTCAATATGAACATGGGGAGTACAAACTAGTGCCAACCTACAACAACACAATACTGCACCAGTTTAGTCCTGTAAACAACCTGATTATGGTAGCGTGGTGCTGTCTTCAGTGAGCCCCACTGATGCCCCACTAAATATATCTTTATGGCCTCTGGACCCACACTCACATAAGTAGATGTAGTGTGGGAGTTTCTGAACTTCATTCTCCAGCAATGCAATGTTGCGCAAGACAGCTGTCATGCCTCTCACACAGCTTCATCTAGGACTGAACCGGATAGAAAGAGGGACAATTCACTAGTGCCTGGATCTAGATAAAACCAAATTGAGAAATTAAGATGCAGTAAAAGTTAGTATTTGAATCAAGACACTAGAAATTCAGTAGGAAAAGCTCTGCTCATATATTATGGGCTAGTTCTGCCTACCCTTCATACAATTCTTTATTTGCTTGATTCCCTCATAACTTTGCAAAAACTCTGGGGCTTCATGGAGAGGGAAGATTAAGAATGTCACATGATGGAGGAGGAGGAAGGTACACAACACCACCATTCAGTGATCATGGGGATGCCTAAAATATCACTTCTCCAGGGGCCTGATAACCATATTTCTTCAGCACGTCCTCCTATAACTCTTCACCTATATATTTTTATATTTTATCAAGCAAAGTGTGTATTTTACATTACATCATCACTATCTCAGAATAAATTTTCCAGGGACTAAAGTGTATAACACAGTTTTGCCATCTTCTAACTGCATGCCTCATCTGCTCAGCTGCTGTAAAGAACCTTCTGAGAAATGGCAAGGTTTGTCACTAGAACACCCCACTGCATTACTGCATTGCAGTCATCATCACATTCAGAATGAAAAGAACACAGATATGCTGTCCTTTTATTTCCTAGACAAATACTTTAGCTACTAGCCTATTACACAAAAAAGTAGGTCACGACTCGAGGCTGATAACACTCTTGTACATCTATTCCCTTTGCAGCTTCACTAGGGATGGAGTTCAGATTCCTACCTGTATTTATCTACATCTCCTTGAAACACTGCTGGGATATTAGTTGCTTTATTTCCTAGAAGAGATGCTTTGGACAAATGTAAGCAGTTAAACTTAAGTGCACCAGGAACACTCAAGCTAAAGATAAGAGTACCTAATAAATTCAACATAAACCCAAAAATCTGGTGTCCTGGAGTGCTACATGGAACTTAAATGAGAACTTAAACCTAGCACAGATGTAATTCTAACAATCTATACCCTGACTCACACTCTAGAGTTATTATGATGATGTAATGGAAAATAAGATGGCATTATCCAAGATAACATGTAATTCCAGGAAAGTATTTTTCTCCAGCAGAAGAAAAAATAACTAAACTTCTGACAGATGTTTAGAGGATTTTCAGCCTTGTACAAACAAGTTATTATTGGCATTATCTAAATGTACTCATATGCCACCCTTGAAGTGTGAATACCCTTGCTACATTTAACAATGCATTACTCAGAAGCATAAACTTGGGGGTAATTAAGAGACCCAACCTATGACCAAGTCACCTTTGAGTCTCTCTTACCAGGTCATTTCTCATTAGCTCCAGTTCTACTTAACATCAGACATATAAAAAGTACCATCTGAACTTTGTACATTCCCTGTCTTCAAGGATTTCTTCTTGAAACAAAGATATTTGCCATCTGGTGAACCTCCATACGCACAAAATTATAATTAAATTGCCCCTGGTCCCTTGCATTCTGTTTGTCAGAATGTTCTCTGGAACAGTCATAAAGTGTGTTATAAAGTTGGATTTTATAAAAACAATTGGTTTGGGTTTTTTTCTACACTTTTGCTAAAGAAATAACACAACATCATTCTAGCCTGTTTTTAAGTTCATATGAAGTAAATATTACACTGGTATAAAATTAATTTGCAGTTATTCCTTTAATTCATATTCTAAATGTCTTCTTGCTAATTCTCCCCTTTGAGCCTTAGCCCTGCATAAACTTCTTGCAGAGATCCTTAAAAGAACATTGCACCTTTTACAGCAGGAAATTGTTGGAAGTTTCTGCCTTGAGGAAAACCTGAGACTTCATGAATTATCAATACATAATTTTGTGTGGCCCTGAAATCTAAAGTAGATTATATGATGATAACTGATGGAGAGGTTTCAGTCCTGGATATGAAAGCTGAATAAAGAATTCATAGTAAGTGATTTTTTCTAATACGTGGCCCTCTTTCTCTGCTCAGAGAATACAAATGAGTACAGATGTATATTGATTTCCCATTGTTTTTTTTACTTTGGAGGCTGATTGTGATCAGCATGAGATAAGTATTTTTTACTTAATGTTTGAAATCTGACTCATGCTGGCTTTATCAGAAAAATCATAAACCATTGTTTCTCTCCTCCCCAAATGAATGCTGCTCTTATAACCTAGAGGGCAGCATAATGAAACCATTTTTCTCTCTTTCAGGCAAATAAATGTAAGAGCTAAGATATTTCAGATTAATTCTATGCCTTTTCCTTTTTGCATCACAACCCTTTTGATATGAGTATGAGATGCTTATTGTTGTGAGCTGCACTGGACTCCTGCATTATTATGTACGTCTGGGGAGAGAAGACAGGGAGAAGAACGTTCATCCCCGTCACTTTTCTCACATTACCTCCAAGTAGTTGGATATGTTTGTGCAGTGTAATCAGACCTTGCTTAATTGCTTCTATGCCACAGCTTTGATAAGGAGGTTTGAGAATCTCATTCTTCTGATTTGGTTAAGTATTGCCTTCTAGACTGCCATGAATCACTGCCACACACCAAAGAGTAGTTTCAGCAGCAGCAGATGGAGACATTTTCCTGCCAAGAAGACTTCTGTGCCCCAGTTTATGAAAGGCACTGGCCCTAATATCAACATCAGTATAGCTTCCTCATTACAACCCAGCAGATACTCTTACATGAAAGCCAGACCCACAAAAAAAAAGCCCACAGTTAATTTGCTGACCTTGGTTGTGACAAGAGTGTCCATCACACAAGAGGTTGTGGTACATGTCATCTGAATGCCAGGATTGCCACTGAGTGCATGAACTGGCACTATCCTTGCTATGTACACAATGTGGCCGTTCCTAAAGTCATGTTCCTGCTCCTGCACTAGAAGCTTTTCTTCCTGGTTTTGTTTCCAGACCCAGATCCCACCTCTGGGACCAGCTTTCTCTGCATTGTTCACTGTCACAAAAAATTGTCACTTCTTTCTCATGGGGTTAGTTTCTGGTAAATACAATGAGCACAATAATCCTGGGCCTCATCCTGCACTGAATAGACCCTCAGTTTGACCATCTCACTCTTTGTCCAAACAGCATCCTTCAATGTCTATAATAAAAACATTTTAACCCACCTATGGTACCTTGGAATGTTGTCAGGATGTGTTATTTATCTTGTGTAACCATTAACATTTATTAGTAAGGACACAGGATTTTCTAGGGATGGTGCAGCATAGACTTGGTTGCCTAAAGGCCCTCAGATTGTGTGAAGAAAAGATTCTCAAACCTTTTCTCTGTTCTTCAGAACTGGCAAGAGCACACAGAACTGCACACCCGTAGCTGGAATAATTTCCCCTATTACAAGATAGACTAAGGAAATGTATAATTTTGTATTCACAGGACTTTGCCTACTGTTCTAAGAAATGCAAACCCAAAAGTTGTCCATGCTTTATTTTTCTCACTACCACTAACGCACCTACCACATTGCTACTGGTTTAGTTGTGAGGAATTAGCAGTACATTTCAGGCACATTTTGAAAACTAGAAAAATAAGGTCTTCAAATGCACTGAATAAACATCTTTTGTATGAATATCCTACACTTCAGTTGCATCAATACAGTAGAGGTTTATTGACTTACTGCAAGCTACATTTGAATGATTGCTTCATATATTATGATATGCAACATTACATCCTGTTTCTTTTCTATTTCTATAGCCCAAAGACTTATTGGAATCGGTGTGTCTCAGACTCATAAAAAATACATGACTTTAAAAAAAGATTATTATACAGAAATCCACCAACCTTGAGAAACTGCAGAGGTGGGGGATTTTTGTGCTGGAATTCATTTCAGTTTCCTAACATTATTCCTATGTATTTTCAGTTTGAAAGTACAATCTGGCAATTTATAATAAAGAGCCATGAAACAGCTTTCCAGCAAGGAATTAAAAAAAAATTAAAAACTCCCAGAAATCTGGATGTCTGATTGCAAGTGAGAGTAATATACTTCAGAGCTGGTGGAGAAAGAATTCAAATAATAATCTCTGGTATATAAAGACTCTGCTACTTAGTCAATAAAAGATGGGTAATCTTCTCCCCAGAGCTCTGCAATATGAACAGAAGATAACCAAAGTAAAATATTTTACATGATGTTATTGTGTATGATTATTGAGCGAGCCAGAGAGGCAGATGAGAAGCAGTACTCCAAAAGGAAAATATTGTCACTAAAAGAGAACTGTCGCACTATCGGGATGGCTGTTTCTTCCCAGCAGCTGAGCAGTAGGATACTGATAAATTGGAGGACAGAGGTAAGGCTTAGATCAGAGCAGTATTTAGAATTAGTAATAAGGCAAAATACTGCTGTGTTATGGTGTAAGCACCCCCAAGCATTTATGTTTGATATTTTAATATAAAATTTTACAGCCAAGGAAAAAAAAAGATGTACTTCTTTTATAAATGTATATAAGTGTACCTATTCAGTGCTGTTGTTGGGTTTATAAATTAATAACAACCTGATCTAGCATTTGAGAATCAACATTCCAAAATACAGTCTCCACTAAACTAGTTTTATACAGGGGGGTTTGTTGGTTTTGTTTTGTTTTGTTTTGTTTTCCTCAGCACAGCAAAGCTCAGAAAAATACAAAGATCTCATTTTGTGAGGGACTATAGAGCTCTGGAAGAAAGTAATCTCTAAGGCTCATGCTCTTTATCAAAAACCTTATAATGTCCTGAACTAGTTCTAGTGAAATGTCAAAGCTGGGGCCATACGATTAGGTGTTTTCAGAGGAAGATGAAGCTGTCAAACTAAGATATGGATCATTGCCTAATTTCTTTCACTTAAGCTTTTTCAAGAGCTGTTATAAGGCTTTGAAAGAAGTATGGATTGCTTCTAATCTTGTATTACTCTTAAGTAATAGTCAACAAGACAAAGTTGAGGTACGGCTATGACTTACCATGACTCCAGAAGCCCTTGCTCCCTGTTTATGTTAGTGACTCATTCTGTTGGGTCAGCATTTTATGAAAATCACTCTCTAAACTCAGATTAGACCAAATTAACAGAGATGATTTAGTGTATAAAATAGGTATTTTCTAAACCAGTGGCTTAAATGGAAGTGGGTTCGGGAGCACAGAGTAACCTCCAAGAGGATTTTATGAGCCAACATAGCTATGGTCAAAAGATGATGTGTGGCCATATCCCATAATGCAAGTCCTCTGGAATAGACACACTTTGGAAATGCATCCTGTTGAAGCTGGGCTACTGTGCAATAAAGTCAACTACTCGAAGAACAAACATGAACTATAAGTTTGGGCTTGTGATACACATACTAAGGGTCGCAGGTGGCTTCCAGTCTTCTGTTATTAGGATTACCTCACTTTTTAAATTATCTATTTCAAAGACAAGAGAACAGAACACAGGCTGGAGGTACAGGAGGTGCTTCTGCTTAATTCTTTGTTCCTCATCCATCAAACTATCAAAATAGAAATTTTAATCTGAACCCCTTGAAAATGAAGTAGGAAGATAGGTGCCTAGATGCTTAGACATTGACTATAACAGACCTTTATGGACCTTTATTGGTTTTGTAATACTAAAAGTCTGTTACCTTTTGGGCATGTAACAAATTTGGCAAAAGTTTTGTGAATGACTATTTGACTGGAGGGGAAAGATTCAAAAAGACAGGTAAGTCCATTAGAGACCTCACTCACACTGCTCAAAATGTCATTATTTTAACAACATTTTCAATTCAGCTGAGAAATTGAATGAAAATCCATGAGTTGTTTCTCATTAAAAATGTATTAAAGAGCCCTCAAAGACGTTTAGTAACAGGCATTTCAGAGGTAGTCCTGTATATTATTTGAAGCCCAAATACTTCCCCAAACCAGAATTAAACAATGCTAAAGACCCTCAAAATTTTTTTAAAAAGGACCAACATTCTTAATATGGAAGCAGTTTTTTTCCATAAAATTGCTCACATGTATCCAGTCACTTGTATAGATTAAGTAGAAGAGCAAGCAAAACATTCAACCATTATATCTGCTCAAATCTATGTCTGTCAAGAAGACATCTTTACCTTGCCAAATAAGCTGAACTTGCAGTCTAACTATTCCTCTCAGGATTGGTATATAATGAAGTACAAACTCAACTGGGAATTGATTTTGCTGCTGGAATTCAAACTAGAACAAGCAGACGCTATGGTGAGATAAGAAATACTCCTCCTATGCTCCACAGCTGCATTGTGTGTCTGCAGTGTGCAGTGTGTGAAATAGTCTTTGGCCTTTGAAGCATGGGCAGCGTGCCAACAAAGCTCTTGCGTGTAATTTCGTGTCTTTGCTGTCCTAAGACTGTGGTTATGTGCTTCATTGAAGAAAATGATCCGTGAGAGTATGGAACTGATTACGGGAAGGCTACAGGTAAGGAGCAGACAGGAAAGGGTTCTGCAGCCATTCAATCTGCATTTTCCTTAAAATGGAGTGGGCACACAAATGGAGTGGAAATTTCAACACACAATGCGCCTTGGCACACCTCTGAACTGGGAGTTACTCTCATCCATATTTATCTATGTTACTGCAATGCATTGGGAAGCTCAAAGTTATTCTCTGTTCATACAACAACGAGAAAAGCAAGATAGTTCACTTTACCATCTCGGTAAAGCAAATGTCATAGGACTTGTAGCAGCAAACATAGGCACCAATGGCTGCTGCATTAACAAATAGAATATGATGTTGCTTTTCTTTATGTCCCTGAATTTTAATAAAACATTAAAACACTTTATTTTTTATATCTGTTATATTATTTCCATTACTCTAATATCCAATCCCTTGCAATATTTTAAAGGGATGAGGGAGCTTAAAAGGCAGAGAACTTAATTGCAGGTTGTTTCAGAGCTAGACCTAACTACATAACAGTGACTTAAGAATAGACTTATCTGAAGAAATCAGAATTGTTTGTACTAAACAGTGTCTGGACTAACCACATAAATGCAGCTATGCTGTTTCAGTAACCAAACTGACTTTCTAAAAAAACCATGTTGGTGTGTCTGTATCTCGGAACCAGTACCCCTGGAGAGGGACTAGGGAAGCCTATCTTTATCAATAGCATAATTCATGTATTTAGTACTAGCTCCCCAAATTAAGAAAAAAAATAATTTCTACCTACACTACAATTTGCATAATTTGAGTAGTCATTCATAAGATGCTGACTATTACTCCTTGGGTTCTACTAAAAGAAAAAGAAAAAAAAGATTAAATAAAGACTTGACAAGAAGAGTTAAGTATGTAAAAGAATGTGGGAACAGAACTGTATTAAACAAAAATATAAAGTAATACCTTACCAGTGAAACAGCAGCAGTACACTTCAAAAATTAACATGTTGGTATCAGAAATCAAAGTCTTCAGAAAAGTGTTTTCTAAAATTACAAAACGTACTAGATAATATTCCATTACAGGTATAAACAGCTAATTTGTTGTTGTTGTTGTTGTTATAATTAAATCTTACCACTCTGTAATTATAATCTAATATGGATGTGTTAATATTTATTCCTTTTTTTTAAAAAAAACCTTCTTTCTGCAAAGTGTATGGAACAGAGTTCTTACTATGAGGCACAGAGGATTTTAAGCCAGTCAGGTATGGAATGAGTTATGTGATAGAGAAGGCAAATAATAGATAATGATTTTAAAGGGAAATCAGGCCAAGAGAAGTTTAAGAACAAAGAGTTAAGGAAAATATTAAATGCAAAATGGAAGAAAAATAATTGAATGGACAAGAAAGGTGTCATGGAAATCTCAGAAAAAAGAGAAAGTGGAAGTTACAGTTTTAAGATTTACAGACTGGATCCAGAAGACCTTATTTATTATGTTCAGTCTGAAGCAACTTAAAATTGAAAGTCCTTTTAAGAAAAAAAGTTAAGGTTTAATATTAAAAATCAGGTGTTTTCAGAACGACTCAGGAAGACATCCCTATAAAACAAAAGAAAAAAAATGTTATGTATTGGAAAATATCTTCAACTGAAAAGTGACTGAAAGGAAAAACTGGAAAAAAAAATTCCAAAAGAATCTCTTAAGACATATAGAAAATGCACAACAATATTGAAATGTAAGGAGAGGAAAACATTCTATTATGAATTATATAGAAGATAGTAGAGAATAGTGCTCCTAGAGTTCAGCTTTGCTCTGTATCTGAGAAGGAAGCATGGTAGGGTCATTGAAAAGTGAGAAAAAAATTCCTTGAATGAATCAAATTTGCTTGATTAATGTGCCTAAATTGTCACTCAGGCTTATGTGTCTTAAACACTTCCTGAAGCATTTGCTTATGGAAAGAATTACTCACTTTGAAAGACCTTCGGCTATATGACCTGAGAGACCAGATTTAAGCATCCAAATTTGATATTAAGTCTTCCTTCTGGAAGATTTAGATTTACTAACCTGTTTGTATTGACTGGGCAAGAAAGTTGGCCAAATATTTAAGAAAAAAATGCTTTGTGAGGCATTTGGAACTTATGCACAAATTAGACAGAGTGGGATTTCCCTTTAGATTTATAATACTGTAAGCATTGTATAAATTCTGATGTCATGAGGCTTCTTAAACCCACTTACATGCACAGCTGAGGCAGAATTACATCAAAGGCAAAATATTTGACCATAAGTGATGGAAATGAGAGATAAAGTGTAATCCAAAAAGGAGCAGTAATTAACAAAGACATAGAACAGACAGGTTCTTTCAACATGTAGTTGTCATTTCTGTAGTAGAGGATTCTTTTGTTAAGCAAATGTTGGTTTGAGGAGTCAATATGCAGTCTGAAAGCAAATAAAAAACCTCAAGTAAACAGCAAATAAGATGGTACCCTGACCAAGTAGCTGGTAATATTTTTTTTTTTTTTCAGGAGATACCCATGTGTAACATTTGGCAGTGTGTATTAAAAGGTATATGTAATCATGAAAGTGATTTTATCAAAGAAGTCGGACTGTCAAGGTACATTAGTTCCTCAGTGAGTTCACCTTGCCAAGCTTCCAAGCAGAATTTTTAATGGGACCAGCAGGAGGAAGTGAATTTCTTTTTGTCAATTCGCTGTTTTCACTGCGATCTTAAAATTTCCCTAGTGGAAGTAGAACAAGAAAAAAAAAATCATCATAGTCCTTAAAATGCTTTAAGCTATCAATAAACCATAAGAACATGAGTAGGCTGCTGATTACATAATCAAACTTGTAATGTGCACATTACATATTAAGTGTATTTAAAAAAAGATCTATTAACTGACAAATGATAATGAAGTTTCTTCAGACAGTTATAATAAACCCAGTTAAATTTCTACTCTGCAACATGTAGTAATACAGTAGTTAGCTTTAGTAAACTAAAGTGATATAGTGTCTCCAAAATGTCAGTATTTTTAGTAGATATTGCACCAAAAGCATAGCTGGAAAGTGGAAGTAATTTAGGATAAAATATATTCTGATAAATAGTGCATGGCAAAGCTAACAAACAATGTTGACTTCCTTGTGATACATCACACAGTATCCATATGGTGATGCATAAGTTATATTAGTGGTTCCAAATAAGATGAAACTGATTATTACAGACATGTTAGATTTCTTTCACCACGTAGTGCCACAGCAATTGTTCTCATTTCCAAAGAGTACAATGGTATCACCATTGGTATCACCAGGATTAGGAGGAGTTCTTGGTCTGCCCTTCCCACAAGAATACACCTTATGTTTTAAAAATTAGAATATTTCAGCATCAGGATGCCCTAAAATAATGAGATGGAGAATGAAGGGATTAGAATAAAGCAAAGGTAGAATTACAGACCATTAAAAATAGAGGGGGTGGAGGGAAAGACCATCCTCTGATATTTAAGTACAGATTGGGGTAAGGTAGGCTAAGAGGAGTAGACAAGGTACAAACTGTATCAAAGAAAGAGATGTTTTTGAACAAGGGTCTTAAACAGAAGTCTGAGGGGGCTTTGAAAAATAGCAGAAGATCTTTGTGGACTCTGCAGACTGCAGGTGATAGGATTGTTCTGAGTCTATTTTGGTACAGAATTCCCATCGCCTTAGGAGCTCCACACAGAACAGAATGGCTCTCTGTGCTCAAACATAAGCTTGCTCAATTTATTCTGTATGAAAAAGCATTTGTGTGAAGACCCTCAAAGTCTGTAATCTAAGAAAAAACAAATACACTTTTACTGCAGTAGCTTAGATTTTTTTTAAAACGTACTTTGTGCAATCTAAGTTGAAAATTGTAAGATGAGGCAGATGCCATTTAGTTCATTTCCCTTAAAAAAACCCTAAAAGTAAAATATATTGCTTAAGCAGCAGGCACCTTTTCCTTTTCAAGCTGCTGCTTATGCCTGAAGCAGGATGCTTATAGTCTGAGCATTTTTATTATAGTAAAAAAAATATTCCGGAACAATGCCAGAGACTCCAGCAGCTGTGAGTCAAAACTAAATATCACATGGGTGGGATTGCCATAGTAACTAACTCAAATGCACCAGATACATTAGAAAGGAGTCCACTCTTCAGTTTACCTTTCACTTGAAATATAAACTGTGGTCACTTCCTCTGATGAAAGGTTATTAAAGAATATTAAGTCTGTAATCTATCTGTTCATAGGCATTTAATATCCCTTTGGTGTTAATGGCTTTGTAGCAAGGAAAAAAAAAAAAGAGGAGTGGGTGTTTGAAAAGAAAGCGGCACAAAAAGTAACACGAGGTCCCTACTTCACTTCAGAACTTCAGAATGGGGTTAAGTTCCTATGTTGTTTGCAGAAGGAAATGGACCACTCAGATAGAAGAAAATAATGGCTGCCAATAGACATACTGAAAAAGTCAAACAAACCACTGTCAATAACAGGTCTTGGGAAAGCAACAAAACCACAGTAGATGTCAAACACCAGAGCTCACCCTTGACTCTGGCTGCCCAGCCCTGAGGAGCTCACTGGTCCATACTGCTCCAGACAGACTGTGCCACAAAGAGGGTGAACAACAGGCTGGACTAACATGCTCAGGAAGTAATTAACACTAATTCAGTGAAAAAAAAAAAAAAAAAAGGATGACTGCTTTGAATGCAGGAGGTTGTTCTTGATTCAGTTTTGTTCAATGTTTTCACTAACAATCTGGTTAATGGAATTAAGACCATGAGTATTAGAAATTTACATGGGTTACCTAGGGGCAAAAGACTACATGTTGGTTGGAAAGCAGCATTAAAATTAAAAAGAGTCACTACATTTTAGAAAAAATGGGATACAATTCACTACAGATAAGTAAAAGCTATCAGATGAAGAAAAGGATGAGGCACGTTGGTCTCTTATAAGAGTATCTATAGGCAAGGGGTAAAAGAGAGATGCACTGAACCACAAGCCAGGGATTACATTATTGTGAAGAAGATAATCATCGCACAGGAGTATACCTGGCAAGACATGTGAATAGACCCTTTCTGCTTCATCTGTCAGAGGAGAACTAAGGAGGAGTCTGGTGTCCAGGTGTGGTACATCATGGTGAGAAGTGGGTAGTCTAAACGAAAGAAATACAAATTATCATGGGTTTAGAAAACATGATCTATGAGGAATGACTTTAAGAACTGATTTTTTTTCCCCTTAGAAGACTTAGGGAGGGCATAATAAAAGCCTTCAGGTGTGAAAGGTTATTATAAGAAGGTGTGAATGTATGCTCTATGCCCATGGAATAAATTGTGTCAAGAAAGAGTGAAGTTGAAAATCTGAACTATAGAAAGTTAACAAAAACAGTGTTAAATACTTTGTTTTGAGACTCTCCAACACTGAGGTCTTTAGGAATATGCTAGACAGCCATCTGTCAGCAATGATAACATGTATCATTAATCTTGTCTTGAGGGATGGACTGTCGCTTGAAGACCCCTTCCAGCAGGTTTTTCAATGTAGCTATTGCCAAATCCCAGCAGATCTTTAGTGGGAACATTGGCAGCATAGTACATACTGCAATATCTGTAGAAGAAACATAATCATCTAGAAATACGGTTTGATGAAGTTTCAGATTAAATGTGTAGAATTGTCTGCACTGGGGGGGGGGGAGAAAGACACAGAATATTATTGTTTTACAGTGGTAGTTTCTACTAAATTACCAGCACAAGGTTTTATGGAGAAATAGAAATTCAAGGACATTTGAAGGATAAAGAGTGCCAGGTAATGTTTTTGTAATTGCTACAATACCCCAAGACAGAATTCATCTGGAGGTAAATTTCAAAGACAACTTCAATGACATATTATGAAAACTAAAGAAGTTCATAAGTACTCTATGCTGTATGCAACATTTCTGAGATGTTTATTTTTTTTAAAGTAGAGAAGAATGAATGATTTGTGGGAGGAGCAATATCAGCAAACAAATTAAAATTTCAAAGGGGTAAAACATACCACACAGGGGATCTGAGTGTCAATATTTAAGTTTTTTATGAGACACCACTGAGAACTTTCTCTCTTTTTCACTTCAGAGGCAAATGGAAGATATCTAAGGTTGGATTCTGCTTCTTCTCTTCATCTGACCTCCAGATGAATGGTTTAGTAAATTCTGCAAAACAAGTGGGGGTTTTGTGTAGATAATACAGAACTTACATTAGTTTTGGCATATGACTGACTACTAAACTGTGCGCTGTTGCAGTTAAGCTCAAGGGAAGACCTTGACCTGAGAAGGCCAGTGTGGGTCCCATAACAATTTTACATTTCAGAGGACAGTTTCAACCAAGTTTGACAACATGCTGGTGGTTTCAGAGAGTAAAGCAATCTATCCCGATTTGGTGAAAATGGAATTTTAGGTAAATACCAGGAGACTTTGGTGCCTCACAGAAAGGACAAATGGACAAGTTACTCTTTAATAGGTATTAAGACAATCCACACAGATTTCTACATCAAAAGCCAGTTCACCCCGTTACTTGCAAACTTGCATTTAAGGCATTAGCTCCATCAGAAAGCATAGATGCAACAGCAGTGCACAAATTTTAACAATATTTTATAAATAATGGTGGCAGAAATGTTAAAGGCAAGCACACACATACATTGGTCAACACAGTTAAAGCAGCAATGTTTTAAAGGCAGGGACAGGAAACTGGGCAGCAGTTATACAGTGTGTCAAGAGTAAGACCTAATGACACAGTCTGTAAGGTTCAGTCACAGAGAGTTGTGCAGAAAGGAAGGGGGGTGTTAAAAAAAGACGAAAACAACAGCCTATGTGTATGGTAAATCTCAGTGGGATCAGCAAGGTGGCACAGAGCCAATGACAGGAGTAAGAATGCTCTGGATATGTGAATCTAATCTGGACAGGTTGTGGTACCAGATGGCCAAAAGACAAATCACATCCAGTTTGAACATTTTAAATGTTTAAATTTTATTAAAAAGTCCTAACGGAGCTTTCCTGAGCAGGAAATGGCATGATCACTGCTATGCACAGCTCCAGGTGGCAAAGAGTACAATTGTTGTCATTTTTATTTTGAGCAAAGTCCTCCTGGTGTGGAGCAGCTGTGTGGTCCCTAGGCATCTGAAAGGTGGCACTCCAACAGGATGTCTGGAAACACGGCTGGTATGTCCCAGAAGGGGCTGCTCCAACCAGCTCTGCACAGACGGCTGGGAAAGTGCTAGTTCCCTTGTTGGTCACCAGTGTTCAGAGTGCCAGCTTGGAGGCCAGTCTGTCAGAATTTAAAACTGCCTTCACAAAAGGTATGAACTTTATACATGAGAGGAGTAGGCAGCCGGCAAAGGACCCAGCAGGGATACTTTCCAAAATGATCTTAGGCATTTAAAAAAAGAGATGGTTTTATTATGAACATGGAAGTACAGTTTCAAAATGCAGAATATAAAAAAATCTCCATTGAACAAAGCTTTCTAAATGCAACTTCCTTCCATTCACAGGGTGTGCCAGCCAGGGTGTACTAGATATTTAAATTAGCACTGTGATTCTTCCAGGGTTTTTGTAATGGGGAAAAGTTACTGAGAAAAACTTAGATTTTTTTTCTTCTGTTCCATTACTTCCTATACTCTCTAAACATGTTCTTCTTCCTGCTAATTAAAGGCCAATATACTTCAGTTTAATAGCTATCCACAATGCACTGAGAGAGAGAATGACCTGTCTTATTCTACATAAAATCATCCATGAACCCACATCCCATCAGCCTTTATTTTTAGAAGCAGGTTTGACAGCTCCTCTTCTGGGCGTTGCTGTCAGCACGTTAGATCTTGCGCCTCTGTGCATTGCACCTTGGGCATCACCGCAACAGAGGATGCAGAGCGCAGGACATTTAAAAAGAGCAGGGCAAAAGAAGGGTAAGAGCCCAGACCATTAAACCTCATCAACTGGCCACATCTGCCTGAGGAGGTTTCTAGAATCATCTTTAATTAGTGGTAACACTTCTGCTGCCAGGAAGAGAAGGATATGAAATTTGAAGCCCTTAGCCCCAGATGTACTTTGCAACTAGCAGGTACAGCACAAAATGCCTTTTCAAAAGCCAGTAGCTACTTGTGGAAGGGATTTGTATCCTTTCACAGGAGATGGACACCAGATGCCATAGAAAATGACTCAGGGGAGTTTTAAAGCAACAGGGAGTACAGGTATGTGAGGCTTTGGTTTTCTTGTAGGGATTTGCTCTGGTGTTTCTACCAGTCTCTAACCTGAGCAGAAGGAGATGTCAGAAGGCCACTAGGTCAGTACCTGTCTGTCCTTCTGGGACAACATTACAGACCTCTTCTTACCTAAGCTACTTGCAGTGGTAGTTCATTAAATAAAGCCAACCTGCCCACACCACAAGTTAAGAGTGTTCAGTGCCAACACTGAATAAATGTAAACCCACAGTACTCCTTTGAGTACACGGGTCAGTCATTCAGTGGTTCAGTCATATCTGCTAAACAGATGTGAAACAGTGACAGTGGTTTGCCCACATCACCTTAGTTACTTAAACATCAGCCATGAATCTCTTCCTCTAAGCTGTTTTGCAACAAGTTAACCTCTAAATTAGCTTGTAGATCCATTACACCCTAGAGCTTTGTTTATATTAGAAATGCCTGAGAGGTTGTGATTTTCTGTTATTTTTAGTTATGAATACCATGGATTGCAAGACAAAGTGGAACAACGTTGAACAATAAATGAAATTAGGGAACAGTTAGCATCGATCAGTTCATGTCTGTTGCCAAGAGCAATCTTGGTGTGTCTCATTTCAAATTCTGTTTTGCAAATTAATGTGTAATTTCCTTATCATGAACAGTGGCTGATCTAAAGAAGTTTCAAGAGGTAAAGAGTGCTAATGGATCTTGAAATTGGATCCTAGCCATGGCAATGAGCCTGGAGCTGAGCATCACCATTAATGGATGGTCTAGGAGTACAGAGTGAAGAGATAGCACAGTGATCATAGGCACTTCTTTATGCTGTATTTTCTGTTTCAACAACTCTTGTCTTTAGAGCATCTCTGCCTTCTTTCAAGGTTTTGATTTTTTGTTTGTTTTTTAATGACAACAGTTTTATTTATTTTCCTTGCCTTTGCTCCTCTTATTTTCCTGTATTATTCCTCCTTTGGTTTACTTTTAAAGGTACCTAAACCATATTTGAAGCATTTTAGGAATCATCTGTGGCAATTTATGTAGCAGCAGCAAATGCAGCTGCAATCTTTGTGTGACCAGATGAATATGTGTTCAGGCATGCATACAGACATACCTGACTGCTGAACTATCTTATTGTAGTTTGTGTTTCGGTGAAGGAAATGGAACAAGAGAAAGAAGAGGGAAGATACCATTGACTAGCACCTCTTCTTACAAAATCAAACCCATGGATTTTTTTTTTTTTTAAATATATGATAGAAATCAAATTATACTGTAAATACATGTGTAAGTCAAGTACATGTTGTTGTCTTTGTAGATTTTATTCAGTTGGACTGGTTTGTGTGACTGAAAATATTTTTTCTACCATTGGCCTGCTAAGGGCTTTAAAACCTAACATGGAAGTTGGACCTTCATAAACCCTTCAAAATAGTCACTTCCATGCAACTGGATTTCTTTAAATGAACTAATAAACAGGAGAGATTTCCTCAAATTTTAACAAACTTGATTTATAATCACTTCTCCACTGTATCATCTTAAATGGTTTTCCTATTAAGAAAGGCTAGAGCAATTTTCTTCTGCTTTTGGAGAGCTTCTTTTGTTTCTTTCTTTCTTTTGTAAACGTGAAATGCCTATCCAGATTCCTCCACAGAAGAAAAAGTTTAGAAAAGGCAGAGGTTTCAGCTCCAGCAGAATCAAAATGGAATTATTTGATATTCTGGATAGACAAACTCACCTGCCAAGAGCAAATACTGGGAGAAGAAACAGCAGTTATGAGGAAAGTTATTTAAGAAATTAATTCACATAATTCTCTATCACAAGTGTTTATCACAGGACAGATGTATAGGAAGAATGAGAAAATGGAGGAGAACGCACAAATGTGAAAGAGAGATAATAAATGTTGAGGCCTGAGGAGAGAAAGAGTGGGAGGGTACAGAAATGTCTTTGGTGTGCAACACAATGATTAGCTTTGATTTTCATTATGCCGTAGGATTTTCCTGGTCTCACTGCAGAATTTGCTCAAGCCTCAGTATGATATCTGCTGAGTATGCAGAAGATCTGGTGATATTATTCAAGCATGGTTTAAAATTCTCATTGAGAAATTAATTTTTTACTTCTCCAGAGAGGGTATCTAATTACATTTTGCTGTGACATCGTTTTACAAATGTCACCTATAAAATACAGTAGACCTAATATCTCTTTTACCACTGGCAACTGGTAAGTATCAAAGTTGATGTATATATGGTTATAACTAAGAAGCTCATCAGTATTCTTTTCCACTAATTCACAATAACCATCCTTTCTGATCTTTTCTATAAACACAGACCAGAGAAGTAGGCTATGTTTAAATGTAATGTGAGATCATTTCCATGCAGAAAGAAAAAGCATACAAATGAATATTTGCTCAACAAAAAGTAATCTTGAAAATTTTCTCCCCTGTTTGTAGAACTGATCAAAAGTGTACCTGTCCAATACTTCTATTGTCTGCAACTTTCATTCCTTATCAGCTATTGTTACCAGTAACTATTCCTTAAGCTTTCTCTCCAGGAAGTTCCCTTCTGATGTCTCAACTTCTAGTTCTGCCAGGAGCCTTGTTTTATTAATATACTATTCCTATTCGTTTATCTTCCTGACTACTCCAGCTCATGCTCTTGTAACTATTGTAAAGATCGCTTACTTTTACATTTTTAAGTTCATTCTAAGTTCTTAGTTGTTCTCAATGAATACAAGTTACAGTGCTGGCAATGAACTCTTTGGCTGATTACAGTGAAACAATTCATTTTTTTTTTTTTTTTTTTTTTTTTTTTTTTTCTTCTTCAGTGGAAGAATCAAAAATGATACAAAATAAACTTGTTGCCCAGAAAGAAAAACACATAGCTAATATGGGAGAATGATTTGCTGTTGAAAACAAATATCTGATAGGTGGAGGAACTGAAAACCCCTGAAACAGAACAGCACGGTTCTGCATGGAACAGACTCCTCGAGGAGTGGAAACCACAGGGAAATACTTGTGTAAGGCTTCTTCTAGGCATCAAGGTTTATATTCGTGATTTCCTAGAATTCCTAAAATAATCGATCTCTAGTTGTTCAAACAGCTCCTGATCTCACTTTAAAAATGTCCTATCTGGATAAGAGAAACATTAAAGTTTTAACAAAACCTAGAGCAAAGTTAGAATTCAGGCTTCAGTATGACAAAGATGAAACTTATTGGAAATGACCAATAGCCAGAATAATACAGCAGAAAAACTAATTTGGGCTGATTAACTCTTTTTTCTCCCTTTCCAGCCAAACTAAATGCAAGTGAATATTCTATAATTGACTTAAACACAGCAATTAATAAATATCTCCCCTGCATAAGAATGCAAATTTGTATTGATTTTTACCTGACACAAAGATGAAATGGATTCCTGAAGCTATCCTAACAATTTTGCACACAACATTTCACAACAACTTGTGGAAGCACTGAAGACGAACATGTCATTTGTTGCTCCACTAATACTCTACTAAATACTGCTGGGAAAAATTTCGTACACCTAAAACATATATTAGTGGGATTTAATGGTATACATGTTTGCCATCTCTCTCCACTATCACCAACCTTTGCTATTGCACTGAAGCTGTAAGAAGCTCTGTCAAAGCAGTCTGTAAGCAGATCCTTGTTAACAGTAGCAGAATTCATACAGGATTATTGATGACAAAATATTATTCAAATATTGCCATCTTAAAGACATACATACTTTCAATATGGGCTTTTTAACAGTCTGGCTTCTATTTTTCTCACATTTCTCATGTTTGGCAATGTATGCTAGGCATCTAATCAACATGGCATGACTTTGCAGTACATGATTTTTACTGATGGAGGCCAGATCGGAGAAGTTTTCTTAGTGTTTATACTTCAGGGGGTTCAGGAGGACATTTAAGTGTGCCTTGCTCTTTGTTGTATTCACAGCAGGAATTTTTTCATTATTTGTCAGCAATGTAGACAATGCACAAACGAGGAGCCACAGAATGAAGAAAGGACATGCCCACAAGATCCATCCAAGCTGAGAGCACCTGCAAAGAAACAATCTTGACACAGCCACCAAGAGATAAACATTTCTTCTTGGAATTTTTTCTCACTGTTGAATGCTGGGATCTGCTTCAGAGAAAGGTCAACTTTTTATGGACAGATTGAGTTGAAAAAGCAGGAAGCATATTGCTTTCTGCCTAAAAGGATTTATGGTTAATCAGAAAATAAATTTCAGCTACTGGCTCCAAATTCACTTTTCCAGAGAAATTTCACTTCAGTAAAACTTTGCTTGCACAAATGTTCATGGAATATGGTTACCAAAAGTATATCACAATGTTTCAAATCTGGTTTCTGGTTACATTTTCTGCAAAATTTTTATCTGATACAAATTATATCCCAGCTAAATTAAAATGGTGAAAAGTTCAGAAGTGAACACTAAAGTATGAGGAATTTCCTGAATAATGCAATCTCAAGCTCAAGACATCTCTAAACACTATATTAAGTGTTTGATATGCACTACCAGATTCAGGATACTGACTAAAGAAAATTTAAATCTCCCTTAATATCTCTATTGCTATGTTCCATGTACTCACCCTGACTGTCTCAATGGTTTGGATTTGGCAAAGCAATTGAAAAAAAGTCAGAAACATTAAGCAATTATAATTATTAAACTCTCCACTTTGGTCATATATACAGTTCTCTAGCCACATGGTCAGAAGTTTTTCATGTACGTTTTCAAATAAACATACATTTACCTAGTAAAATATTTTTATGTACTACAGGACCACTAATCACAGCTATCAACTTCTATTTTTAATCTTACTGAAATGTCAATAATCAGGGCAAAACATTCCCAAATCTATGCTTGGGACATTCCACATAGTAAAAACATAATTCAGCATCTATCATGAGTCAGATGGTCAACTTGAAACAAAAGGAAGAAAAGTTCCTTGCCAACAACTGATCAGTTTGGAACTCCTAACTTACCACCTGTCCTGTAGATCTCAGTTATTTAAACCACCTTCTCTAAATCACTCTGTACTGAGACTACTGAAAAAAAACCCTGGATACTTAAGGGATGACTCCTCGAAAAGAAACAGCATTACAATGACCTGAAGTGTCCAGAAATTGTTAGGTCCAATCTAGAGACTGAATTTTCCATACAGTGGAAAAAAATTAAGTATC
>NW_020799097.1:17737194-17739721 GCF_003259725.1 Athene cunicularia
ATTTCTTCTTGGAATTTTTTCTCACTGTTGAATGCTGGGATCTGCTTCAGAGAAAGGTCAACTTTTTATGGACAGATTGAGTTGAAAAAGCAGGAAGCATATTGCTTTCTGCCTAAAAGGATTTACGGTTAATCAGAAAATAAATTTCAGCTACTGGCTCCAAATTCACTTTTCCAGAGAAATTTCACTTCAGTAAAACTTTGCTTGCACAAATGTTCATGGAATATGGTTACCAAAAGTATATCACAATGTTTCAAATCTGGTTTCTGGTTACATTTTCTGCAAAATTTTTATCTGATACAAATTATATCCCAGCTAAATTAAAATGGTGAAAAGTTCAGAAGTGAACACTAAAGTATGAGGAATTTCCTGAATAATGCAATCTCAAGCTCAAGACATCTCTAAACACTATATTAAGTGTTTGGTTTGGATTTGGCAAAGCAATTGAAAAAAAGTCAGAAACATTAAGCAATTATAATTACTAAACTCTCCACTTTGGTCATATATACAGTTCTCTAGCCACATGGTCAGAAGTTTTTCATGTACGTTTTCAAATAAACATACATTTACCTAGTAAAATATTTTTATGTACTACAGGACCACTAATCACAGCTATCAACTTCTATTTTTAATCTTACTGAAATGTCAATAATCAGGGCAAAACATTCCCAAATCTATGCTTGGGACATTCCACATAGTAAAAACATAATTCAGCATCTATCATGAGTCAGATGGTCAACTTGAAACAAAAGGAAGAAAAGTTCCTTGCCAACAACTGATCAGTTTGGAACTCCTAACTTACCACCTGTCCTGTAGATCTCAGTTATTTAAACCACCTTCTCTAAATCACTCTGTACTGAGACTACTGAAAAAAAACCCTGGATACTTAAGGGATGACTCCTCGAAAAGAAACAGCATTACAATGACCTGAAGTGTCCAGAAATTGTTAGGTCCAATCTAGAGACTGAATTTTCCATACAGTGGAAAAAAATTAAGTATCGGTAATGGGATTTGCTAAGACACAACATGGAGAATGTGCTATTTGCAGTAATTAATTGAAAGTGCTGAGGACACAAGTGGGACTAAAACCCGTTATTGCCAGGGCCAGAGGAAAAAAAAGTGCTGTATCTGGTTACTTGGCCATCAGAAACAGCAACCTGTCCTTGGATCGTGATGTTTCAAAAGGTCTCCATAGAGAACAGTAGCATCATCCCCTTGAACATTCCTGTAACATGCTGAATCCCCAGCTCAGCTCCTTCTTCAGCTGCCTAACTTGGATATGTGGTTATGCCTTTCACTTCCCCATATTATTGGATCTCAGGTTATTTTGAGATTACATAACAAAGGGACAGCTCCAGTTTCTCTTTAGAGAAAATGCTTTAGTTATTCACAAAGACTGCAACCCACATCTGCCACTGGCCTTTGCAGTGTACCCCACTGGCCCCTGAAACTGTAAAATCATGAGATCTTTCTGAACAATGAAAATACAGTGACAGAACCTCCAGGTGAAGTGGTCTAAATCCTTACAGCCAGGACATACAGTTCTGCCCTGCTCACCACTGATTGTGTATATGCCCAGCATTACAAGCTTAGGTATTTAATTTAGGCAGGTTAAGGTTATGCAACAAATGCGAAGGGATGTTGAAAATTTCAGTGGGGGGCTTTGAAGGTTAAAGCACTTTTAGAAATGTAAGTTCATTTTTGTTTCTATTGCCTTGTCAAAAAGCACTCATCGAGAGACTTCACTGCTTGGCCAGCGTTCTTCTCCAGCAGAACAGTGAGGTCTGACCAGAAGTGCATGACCCCATCCGTCGCTCTTGGCACCCTCACATTTTGGTTAAAAAGAAGCTAGATATTATGGGACTCAACGGAATGTCGGTTCTTTTCATTTTTTGTTATTTTGAATCTCCAGGATTACTTTTTGAACATTACAAAAGAAATAGCCAGATATGAACAAATTTTTACTGTCTATTGTCCTGATATGGAAAACTCAACTAAGAAATGATCCCCACAAGACAGAACATACTAAGCAATTGTTAACTTTCTGGCTTTGGTGAGTTCTTCTGTCATTGCCAGGGCCTTGGCTATACGAATCTCATTCCGGGAGAACAATTATTCATTATTTTCTTTCATTTTACAGCTGATTCCCACACATCTACATAGTGAAGCAGTGCCCCTGCAGTTCTAAAAATGTCTTTTGATGTGTATAATAATTAATGACTTCTCAAATAAAAACACAGGTACATTAACCAAAGAGTTTAACAAATGTTTTTAATTATGGGAACTGGATGCAGTACACTGAACAACTGTGACCTTTGGTTTAGGCTCTGAGAGTCCCCTTACAATAGAAATGTCCCAGCAGTGACAGCAAACAAGGGTCAGCTTTGTGAAAGATCCATATCAGTGGCTGCTGTCAACAAGTCAAGGCAGAATTAAATACAGCAGCTAGAGTTTTAGAGTTGGTCTGACCTTGTACTCCTATCTGCATGGTCCCAGAATAAAAAAAAAAAAAAAAAAAAAAAAAAAA
>NW_020799097.1:17739771-17745468 GCF_003259725.1 Athene cunicularia
AAAAAAAAAAAAAAAAAATAAATCAGTAATACCTAAATTAAATGAACAACAGGATCCCTGTAAGCAAGATAGTCTTTTATGCAAACAGGTATGCAATGTGTCATTTAATAAGGTGTCACTAACATTTTAATTGGAAGAAAATTCAAACTAAAACCAGAATAATGCAAGTTTTAAATTCTTATACATGCCTTGATCAAAATTTTTGATCTCATAATCCTTTCTAAGCTGAAGTTTAGACTGGGTGCATTTTAATAGGCATCAGTGCTTGACAGAAGGTGCCGTGATGGAGGTGGACATTAAAAGATTATTATGAAGTGCTTATTTTATTGGTTGGAAAAGCTTTATAATTTGCTGGCAAGGAGGTGTTAATGGAATTAAACCTTCTGAAAGAGGTAGGAAAAAGAGCAACACAAGCTTAATGGGGGAAATTAAAATATTTTTGGCTTGGGGTACTTCTGGCTGAAGTCATGGAAAAGGGGACAATCCTTCATAATGTCAGAAAGTTTCTAACATATTATTATTTGACATAGATTTTGTCGCTAAAAGGTTACTCCCTCAAAAAAACCCAAGTGCTCCTTGTTCTATCCTGCCCTAGGACAGAATGAATGCCGGCAGCATGCCTACCTTGTAGCTGTTGTATCACACTGGTTCTTAAGAGCCCAATGATTTCAGTGCAAACAGTACACAGGGCCTGGACTTATGAGCACCAAACCTTTCAGTACCTGGAAGGGTCTGAGCATGTTTATAAATCCTGGGACATCTCAAGGGCCAAGCATGTCACTTCCCTGCAAAATCCTGGAGCCCCACTCTTCCCAGACACAGCATGAATCCTCACACCTGAGGTCTGGGGACAGTTAGCAGCCAGCGATGTGCATGGACTCAGCAAGGGTTCAGCAGTTGGTGTGCTTAAACTTGGTGTTTGCCTCAGGGAATGACCCAGGGACTTTCTTCTTTGCTTGAAGCTCTGTACTGACTTCATGCTTAACTGTGAGCCACATTTATTTAAACACTTTATGACTCAATTTCCCTGACTGTAGTATGATTACAATAATACTTGCCCACCTTCAAAGACTATTGTGCATACAGATCTCTGGGGCATGTGAATAGTATCACTATTATTATAGCCATTTTTCAAAGCTGAATATCTGATAGCCCCCTCATCTGTGCTATCTTTTGTGGACATATGTGTTCTGTTTAACCTGTGTCTTGAAGCAGCCCTATCATTTGAAGATGTTTGCTTAACCAGGCATTTCTTTATTTTAAATGTGTATGTTTGTGTACTTCCATAGCTTATTGCTGCTTGAAAGAGTAGTTTGATTTCTATTCTCAACTCACACATCACAATGGGTTTTTTGTTTATTAATACATCATCATCAAAAATGTGTTTGACAAACTATCTCAATGTCTTGTAAAAAGACTCATTACATACAAAGTTTTAGAGTGTAAGCATAGTCAAATAACTCTATTTGACAAAGGGGAAAAACATAGGAACCAACCTCAGATGATTTCAAGTTCTTTCCATTCTCATTATGGAGAAAAAGAGCACTGAGGATGTTCTGCATCAATAGGAAGATGTTTAGTATCCAAAATCCAAGCCCTTAAATAGGAATCAGGCTTAGATCAGAGGTATATTGAATGCTGAGTTGAGAACAGTATTACAAATTTCCCAAATTTCATGCACAATATTAATTTAAAATAAATAAAATATCAGAATCTTAACTAAATGTCCTGAAGATGGCAGAGCTAAAATACAGGTGGAAGATCTTTCATACTCTTTGGAAGTGTTCAGTCCCTTGATCCTTAAACAAGCAGGTATTTTTTCTCAGTTATGATGATTTAAGCTGCACCCAATACAGTCAATATAGCCTTTATTATAGATGTCAGGTGAAGCAAAGCTGAATTCTAGGATATGCTGAAATATATATATATACATGGAAGCATCAGTAATTTTGCAGTGTTCACCTGAATGAAGATAACTGTGGGCAGCTTGCTGGTCAGCTCAGCAGCTTTGCAATGTGATGTGTCTCTTGTAGTCAGTGCTCCGACTGAATTATTAGGCTTAGATAATATCAGATATCCAAGAAGTCTAAAACTCAAGGCAGTTGACAGAACATTTGTCCAGAAGCTTAAATCAGTTTTGAAAAAGCGCTAGGTATAAATCTTTTATATTTTGAATGTAATAACATAAACTAAATTATAAATGTATGCATCAGTAGATATTTGCTCAGTTTTCTCCCCAAAACACCATCTGTATAAACACAGACTGTTTCCTGAGTGCTTTGATAAGGAGTGGTTCAGGCACTTAATTTTGTGTAAATAAGATTTGCAGCAATGTTTTTATAAGGCCGCCCAGTATTTCATATCTGAACTACCTGCTATCTCTTGGTACATAATGAAAATTTTATGTATTCTTGTATGAAATCATGTAAACTTACAGGAATTCTGTGCTTCATTCATACACCAGGAAAACAACCAGAAGATAGCAATAGTGAATTCACAGTCAGTTTTCATCATGGTAAAAGGTTAACAGTTGGGTTTCTAAAGTTTCTGTATGAGGATCACTGTTTAACACATTTTTGATGATCTACAAATCACAAAGTGAATAATGAAGCAAAACCAAAGCGTAAATAACCCAAACCATCATTACATTTGGTTACATCTAGAGAGGCTTGTGCAGAACTTAAACAGGACTGCATCAAGTTGAAAAGCTGGACAACACAATGGCAGACAATGTCCCTGCTGATAACTGGAGAACCACTTGAATAAAGTACTGGTGTGTAAATAATGTTACATGTATGATCTTGTCTTTAATAATGGGATAATCAGTATTCTATGCTAGTGAGACATAATGCTAAAATACAGACTTCTCAGATGTTTCATGGAGAAGGGAGAAGGGAAACATTACATACTGTTCACCATGAACTTTTGATCCATGTACAGCTGTGCTGAAAGGAAGTAAATAAGTTATTGAGATGCATAAACAATGGATGGTAGGTAATGTAGAAAATGTCTTTTATCTTGTCACTGATGTAGCCCCTAATACTTCTTGCTTTAGACTGGTTTCTTATCAGAGAAAACATACTGAAAAAATAGACAGGTTTAGTGAAGATCAGTAAGAACAAATTATTAGTATGGAAAAGAATTTCTACTTCAAAGAAAGACTAAAAGATTATTATGTCAAATTATTAAAGGGGAACATGATAAAAGTGAATAAAATAATAAAAATTAATTGAGAAAGTAGACTTTACAGGAAATAGCCCTTCAACACAATAATAATAAAAGTTTCAAAAGCAGCTAACATAATTTCTACCCAGCTTGTGATTACATTGTGGAAGTTATTGCCAGAGTATATCTTTGATGCTCGAAACTCAGAAGGCTTGAAAGTATTTGGATGAACAGGTGATGAATTGCATAATAATACCACTGAGAACTATACACTCTCACATTTCAGGTTTCCTTTTTTTTGTGATATTTGGGGTTTGATTCAGTCACCTGGGTCTAAGCACACATACACCTCTAGTGCAATATGAGACACCTCAGGATATACTATGTCATATTTGCCTCATCAGAATGTCTTGGATACTCTATGGTGTCTCAGATGACTCCACCTATGTTTCAGAAAACAAATACAGACCTTGAAGCATGTCACCATCAGAAGAAAGACACTGATCTACAGCAGCCACAGGTTTAATTTAGTGTGAAAGATCCCATGTTTCTACAGAGCATTCCCAACAGGAGTCAACAACTCAGTGAATGAAAAATGTTCATACAAAAAAACAAAACAAAAAGGATGGAAATGTTATTTTCAGTAACATAATCAACAGAGAAACCAAACTCTGCAAGTCAAACTCCAAAGAAATAAACAGAAAGATAGAAATCAGTCAGTGCCCCCCTTAGTCGCCTCTATCCTCCTTGCACTAGGTCATCCAGCTATGAAGGTTAATGATAAACCTACTGACTCCTGGTCTACAAGATTGTATCAGGTACCTGATAATTATTTTCTGAATATACTTCTAGGAAAAGCTATTACCTTCAGGCCTGAGGGGGGCAAATTCTGTTCACTTCAAAACATTTTCTTCATGAATAAATTACTTCCTTAAGCTTTGTTTAACTACTCTAAGACTGTAAGGGTAAGTTTGTCTTATTTTTCCAATGAATGTGATGCTCAAAGGAGGGAACAGAAAATATTGTTTTACCTCATTAGTATGAAAAACTGATTTCTGCCAAACAAATGAAGAAAACAGTCTTTAGAACACAAACATACTATAAGAGGCAGAAACACACTGCTTCAGGAAGGTTACATTCGTATGTGCAAAAAAGATTGGGTTTATTTGAAGAAAATTAAGTTATTTTAATTAAAACCCCAAAAGGTCCTACAATCTAACCAGAGCAAATAATAACATGTCATCATAAGCAATGTAAACATTTTAAGCCTACAGAAACATAAACTGATTTCCTTTAAACTGACAAGTTTTGTTCCAAATACTGTCATTTATATAAGAAAGTTTAATGGCCATGTTACCTGAAACTGCACATCTATAATGGGAAAACAGACAACTTGTGTAGCGTCTGTTCTGAGGTAATTTTCTATCCCATTGTCATTAAGTAGAAGATGAATCCTTTAATTATACTTTAAAATTCAGTCATGCTGTTATCCCACTAGTTAATTCAATTAAAATGAACCCTTGTTAATTCAATCAAAAGGAATCAAACCAACTCTCGAACTGTTTTTCTTCCTTGTGTTTTCTTTTTGGAGGAGGACTGAGGATATAAAGGGAAGAAGCATGAACTAACACCGGATTGCTTGTCCCTGAACCCTGACAACGCAAAGCTTGCTGGCTTTCATGCATATACAACAACTCCCTGTAGGAAGGGGCCCTCTGCTATTTCAGTAGCTTTTTCACATGCCCAGACTTTTGTCTGTCACCCTCTTGTCAATGTGTAAGCAATAAAGTTATCATCAAATTTTTAGATGTAAGATTAAAAATGGTGATGGGAATGGGGGTGATTTATTATATATGACATGCATTTCTGTTTATGCATTCATGAAGGCCGTGTCTGCAAGATCTGTAATGCCAGCTTGCACACACTGCACAAATATGAATAAATGAATAATTGTTTTGATAATATTAAACAGCATGTGTGATGTAGCAGAGCAACATCTGTTATTAACAGTATAAACAAAAGGGGTTTTTACTGATTGCATGTCATTCTGCATACGGGAACAATGTAATAGGTCCAATTTGGTAACTCTTCGAAGACAGCAGGAGGGATTGTGTAGGCCTGCTGTGAAAAACAGGAACAAGATTATGGCAACAGTTCTTTCAAGTGTGGAGAGAAAAAAAAGCTCTATAAAAATGCTAAAGGAGGAAAGTATAAACTGTATATAGAATTGCACAAGTTCATAGGAACCATTTCTCCTTTTGAATGTTATCTTCCCTTCTCTTTTTCCTGTGTCCTGCAGAGAGCTCAATAGCAGTAACTGAATCACCTGGATTTCAGAGGAATCTGGCAATGTTAAATACTTTTAAGTACCATCTCAGATTATAACCATGTAGTTAAAATATCCTTTATGACACTAGGAACCAAGGAAAATAAAACCCAGTATTTCCTGTTCTAAATGTATTAATAAATCTTGATTCAAGTAATGGTCTTCTATACTGGGGATTACACAAAAAAAAAAAAAAAAAAAAAAAA
>NW_020799097.1:17745518-17815960 GCF_003259725.1 Athene cunicularia
GGTTTATCGGGCTGATGTTGCTCTTCTGTCGGTGACATTCAGGTTACGCTTCAGTTATTTGAAGAGATTCTCATTGCCAAATACTTGACTCAGCATTTGACTCAACTGAGGAAGCAGATCTTGCCAGTGGGAAGGAAGGGAAGAGAAATGAGCTGCTGCAGCATAAGGAATCTCCCATCATTGAAGGGCCACCAGTGACAGCAACTATGTCAGTAGGTTTGCAGATGTTCCTCTCCCAACAGATACTTTTTGCTTTTTCTCTGAAACTTTCACCTTCTTGTGTGTATTAAACGTCACATCAGCTATTTATGGGGCTGTTGTAACCTCCACAGAGATGAGATGAGAAAGGAGGGTGGTAGGGAAATGATGCTTTGATTTATTGATGGGATTTATGGGGCAAAAATTAACCACCTTATTTTTTTATTACTATTCAAATAAATATAACAGCAAGTCTTATACAAAAAAATACAAAACCAACCTCAAATCTGACTTGAACTTCTTCCTCTTGCTGCTGTGCCCTTGATAAATATGCCTAGATTCAATATTCCTTCCATGAATTTTCAAGCTGCCAAGGGCATGAAGAAGTTCTTTTTAGCTATTGAACTGTAAATTGTTGCATATGACACCTGGAGGAGTTGGAATGGTTTTGTACAAGTAACTCTGTGTATTCATCACACTTTCCCTATTGCGTGCAGTGGTTCATGTTGAAGCTGAGAAAGATGATTCATATTGCTTTCTTCTCTTTCCCCTGTCAGTAGCAGCAGTAGCCCTCAGAGCAGCATTTGAAACAGTAAATGCCTGGCCCACAGCCATGTGTTACTGCTGCTCTGCTGGGCCCTCTGATGATACTGTAATCAGATGAGAGACAAGGTAAGAATTGTTCTTTTCCACTGGGAAAATCAGACTAGAGTATTTTAAGTATTAATCGAAAAACAATTTTAAGAAGTGTTTAAATTGGCCAGCAGACATTTTTCAGTCCTATGACATATGCTCTCAGGAAGAACCCCTTTTTTTTTTTTTTTTTCTTTTTTTTTTTTTTTAATGGGGATGAATAGATACAAGAGTAAATACAAGGGAAGTTAATGGAGCACAGAAATGAAGTTATTTGTTCTGGATGCTGCTCGCTATATTATGAATTATATAATGCAATTGTACCTTCAGTCCACTGAAGTGACTTATAAATCAGTATGTCACAGTGTCTGACTGAATACTTCCTCTTTGCTTTTGTTGCACTAGCCCTCTTTCACTACCACTTTTACATGTTTATTTATTTCCAACTATTGAATGAAAGCCTCCAGGTGTCCCTGAAAGAAACCCTGTTCTGAAACCATACCTGAGTTCTTCTCTCAACACCACCCATCTGCAGTTTCTTTACCTGATTTATCTACAGCTACCCAGTCACTAGATGTCTAAGCCCATCGTATATTTAATACCATGCACAGAATGAAGTATCTTTCCTTATCTAAGCATATTAAACGGCTACACTTCACTGTCTTTCTGAAAAATCACAGTGGAACATCAAAACACAAGCGGCAAAGTACTTGTGAAAAAGAGTAGTACAGCTCTATAAAAGTGGAGGACTTCACCTTTTCTGCCATGGCCAGCACTCACTCACCCTACCTCTTGCATAGTGTCACAAGAGCTCTGCTTATTTTATCCCCCCTCCTGATGATATGGACTTGGGAGTCTCAGTCCTGAGCTTGTCATTCTTATCGTGCAGTTATGAAATGGGCTTTCAGTTGCACAGTGTGCTGAAGACTACAAGTAAATGCCCATGTTCTCTGACAATGTACAATTCTTTGCTTTCATTTTTTTTTATTTTTATTTTTTTTAACATTTCAAACATGCATCAAAATTTAAATCTCTTTTTCAGTTGTTCCCTGTATAATAGAAATGAGCCTGGCATGGATAGCTGAATGTGAATGCCTCCTTTTATTCCTTCTTGATGAGCCGTAGTAGTTCCTAGAGAAAGACATAGGACATTTTCATGGGTATTCCAGTGTGGTAAATAGAACCATGAAAAGATTTAGTAACCCCAGAGATAGACAACATAAATATCTATCAAAGTAATATCTAACCTGAATCATCAATGAATTTCAGCAATCTTACTAGGTCATCAGTAAACATTTTGATCTATTTACTTAATCCAGCAATCAGTGCAGAACTGACAAGCCAAACTACTTCCAGAAAGCATACAGCAATCAGGGTTGGGCTGACAATCTCATCCTTGAAGCAAATCCAAAAATACTTGAAAGAAGGGTGTGGGTGAAAGAGGGATGTATGTTGTTTTGTAAACACCTAAACTTGCCTCTACCTGGTGCCAAGAGGACAGTAAATTTTTTACTGTCAATCAGAAATAAGCTAGCATGTACCATGGGATGATTTTGAAATGTTGACAGCAGGTTTTCATTCTAGTCTTGCCTACTGATTGTTAATACACCTTATGTCTCAAAGTTTTAGTAGTAGAAACAATATCCTGATATTCAAGTACAACACATTGATGCTAAATGCTAAAAGTAAGTATTTCAGGTAAACCAGAAAACCCCTATAATATTGTATATTGTACTGGAAGTAATCGATAAGAAAATCAAGGGCTACAGAATAAACATGGAGGGCTTTTTCTTAATCTGATCCATTCATTTCACAACAAATAAAAACTACACCACTATAGGGAGATCCTAAAATCTCCACAGATACCACGGAGAGAACTCCTCTGGAACAACAGAAGAAATTGAAAATCCTACAGCTAGAATTTCAGAATTTTATTCACACCCTTCAAAGCAGGGTTTTGACACAGCTCCTGTGGACCTCAGAGGAAATGGATCAAGACTGCTGATAGCAGGAATAGATTTTCTGTAAGGAAAAAACCAAATTGACACTCTAAGCACTTCAATGTGAATGTACCTAGAATATGTAGGCCTTTGAAAAGGTGCTAGGGGGTTTGAAGGTATTGAATAGATGAGATAGATGGAGTGATTGATTTTACTCTGCTTTCAGAACAGGGGATATCACAGCAGAAGACTGGAACATAATGGAGCAATTCCAAATGCTCTTGTTCTTGAGCTCATCCTGGGATTTATTTATTTGGCAGTAAAACACTTCTTGAAAAGACAAAAAAAAAAAAGAGTAAGTCTGTATCAGTAGCTCCCACATGCACCGGATCACAATGTTGTAACTCCTTAGGTAAATTGAGCTAACGGCAAAATGAAATGACAGAGATGTTGCAGTCCACTCATCTCATAAACAACTTTTCTCACCTTTATCTCAGAAAAGCAATCATCCCTGAAGCAGAAAAGGTCACTAGAAAGTTCAAAATGCTTATTATTCAAATGTCACATTGTTCCATCTTAGTGGCCTGCACTCCTACTATCAATTACAGAGAGCTCAGTTGAATTGTACCTGGGGTGGTTAAAATCATGCATGTTACTTTCAACACTTCTTAACAATTCAGTGTTCTGTTCAAATGTGACCGGCATGATTTCTCTTAGTTTGGCAGCAGCAAAGTGAAGTTTCTTTTAGAAGTAGTGAAGTGCATGGACCCAGCAAGCTATTGCCATCAAGGATGTATAATCAAGGACTAACGATAATGAGACTATTTTAATATAGAAGTTCATGTACCAGCAGCCGTGGCTAGTTTGAAGATGGGTATTCGGTTGAGGCATTTTTCCTCCCAAATATCACTGATCAAATTTTGCTCTCTGTCCCAGATTGCTTTTAGTATTAAACATGCTCAGAACAGAGCTACTGTGAAGAGAAGAAATGCCTGTATATGGTTAATGAAAGAATAACCCACACAGCAGACTGTGGCCTTCAACAATTTGTTTTTTTCGTTTACATCCCTACATGAGAAAGCAGAACACCAGACACACAGACAGTATGTAGTGGACCACAGAGGAAATAGACACACCATCAAAGGTTAGCATACAGTGCATTTAAATTAAGTAACACAAAATATTAAAAGGCTTTTTGGAAAATAAAACTGTGAAAGTAGAATAATATTATGCTACTTCTCATCAAAGCCTCTTGAAACTTACAGTATTACAGATAACTGGTCTGAAAGGACAAGTGTAACAATAGGATAACAACTGTGAAAATCAAACTTAATAGCAGCCAGAAGGTCGTATCAGCCAGTGCTTTGCTCTCTAATGATGCTCTATTGCAATCTTAATGCTCTACCAAAGTCCCCTATGTGGTCCAGCTTGGCTTCTAGCTCTTCCACAGTAAGTTTGGACTTCCTCCATACATTGTAGTCCTGATCATCTATTCCTGATCATGCACACACATGCTTACAACTTCCCTTCCTCTTTCTTCTACTGCCCCTGTAAGACTGCTTGCAGATAAGGAGCATGACAGGAGACTGTTCCCTCTGAGAATAAAAGTGCAATATTTGTCACTATTTTGCAGATAAAAAAAGAAGCGTTACAAGACTAGTGGAGAACAATATTTTTCTGGTCAGAGGGGTGATTTCTAGCTGTTCTGCTACAAATCCAATGGATCATTTTCCGTTAGAGAAAGAGCTTAAAAAATTGTTCAGCATCTTGAACTCCCTAAGGATATCTCCCCGCTTTGTGAAATTAGGATACCAGATAAGCTGTTTTACTAAAAATGTTCTTTTTGGTCTTACTGGAAGGTAGAATCCCACTGAATATTTTTCTCTCCTGGTATGAAGGCATGAAGGTGAACCACAAGGTATCCTCTGATGTATTCATTTCTGAGTCATTAAATCTCTCTGCAGCACACAGAGTCATCTCACGACCTCTCTGCAGACTCCCATGGAAAAGATGGTGTTCTGACATCCAACATGAGTGACAGAAAAGAAAGATTTTTTTCACTAGTATGTCTCATAAGCCAGGGGTCAGTGTAAGGCAATAGTGGTAGATATAGTTTAATGTACAAGTCGATGCTTAAAGATTCTTTTCTAAATTGTTGTTGAATATGACTATGCAATACTGTGGTCACACAATGAGTAGGAAGTAAATGTACCTTAAGAAAAGAGTAACATTCCACATTTTTTAGTAAGTATAATATTAAAAGAAAGGAGTAAATAAAAATAATAGTATTTGTGACATCGAAAACCTACCAGTTCACTCAGAAAGTATTTTCAGGATTCAGTATGTGGAGAGAAAATTTTTCAGATAAACCACCAAATGCAAAAATGAGGCAGGATTATTTTCATGCAGGTTTTGAGCAATGCATTTGGTCCACTATTACGTAAAAAAGTTTTACAGCATTTTCACTGACATAAATGTCTGTGACCTGATTTGCATAAAAGAGAAAGGAACCAGGAGTTGTTATGGCAGCAAAGAGCAGCAACATGGTTACAAACCTGTCTTCCATCCTATGTTAATTAAATGTACCACAGTGTGTGAAGTAGCTCTCAGCAAACTTGTATTTTAAAATTCTTGAGTGTAATTGAAAAACTCACTGCAAAGAATGCAGACGGCTGCTGGACAGATCAAAGAGCATATGAAGAGTTATTTAACAGGTTTGCTAATGGAAAGATAATGGCTTTTATGAGGATGATGGAACAAAAATAAAGCAGAAGACCTGAGGATAAATTAAAAGACAAAAAAAAAAAGAGGCCTTGTAAAATGAATCAGTAACACAAATCCATTAGCTGTAAACATGGGATAATATTAATCCTGTAAATGGTACTCCACGTCCATTTTGTGCATCATCTTGGGTGAGAGGTAGTAGCTTGTAGCAGAAAATAGGTGCTCTTTTATTTTAATGGTCTTGAATGAGGCTGTTGGCCATATTGACAGCTGTGCTGAGTAGCAGCTGGTAGCTAGGCAAAGTTGTTTAATGTTTATAACACTGAAGAATATATTTGTGTGGTTTAGAACTAAAAGCTTTTTGGAAAGTATCTAGAATAAATATTCTAAAATGTCAGAAAAATATTCATTCAGAGGTAATTTTTGTAAAAATGAAGTTTTATTGAAAGAAAGGGCAGAAAAGTGACTAGATGCTTTTTCCACAACACATACCCAGAATCATTAAGTAAAGTAAGAAGAGGTAAGGAAAAATGAAATCTTTTCGTTACATTAAATCCCCATGTTTAGTAAGGGAAATGCAAAAGAAGAGTATATGGGACATGATTTCACTCCCAGATGTCTTCAGTAATAACTAGGTTTAATCCGTGGTTTGCTAATACTCAACAAGAAACAATACTGAAGGCAGTGGAATTTCATTACTTTAACCTTTATTTTTATGGGGTGAGGATTTTGCTCTTCACTCCATTAAATGAATCTTGGGGAAATTAGCCTCTTTCTCTTTGTTCTTTCTTTTTTTTTTGAAACTGCCTTCTGAGTTGAATGGGATGTTTTAGAGAGATGAGAACACCAGGTGCTTGAAAGTAGGAAGAGACAGATAATCAACTGTTCTGATTCATTGTTTAGTAAATTAATTTATTTATTATGTCAGGCTGATAGATTTTTATTCCTGAATAGACTGTGAAGATATTACAGCAGTAGGAAAAGAAAAAGAAAAAAAAAAAAGTATTTTTAAAATTTTTTAAAAAATATTAATAATTTACCAGGAGTAAATTAAAAACACTTAATCATAACTGGTTTGCATAAAATCAAGTAGATCACCATGAGTCACACTGATCAGTTCGGCTTTTTCAACAAAAATCCCTAGTACTAATGGTTCAAAGGAGGACTCAGGAGTTTTAATGCAGCATTTCACTTGAGTTCAGTCCTGTTGACAGTGCATAATCAGCTTTTAGAACCTTCTGTCTTCTTTCAGTTTTTGAAATGCATATAACAGGTCACACACTGGGGTTTATTTTTATAGCCATCTACTACTGTCAATGCTTCACCTTGTCAAAAGTAAACCTGTTCAGGAAGCAAACCCATTTTGTGCATTGTTTTCTGTAACACTGCCAAGAAACAAACAAATTCTGCAAAACCTGAGCCAAGTTTTCTGTTATTTGTCTGTGGAGGAGTGTCTCGCAGACCTGACTCATACAAGGTCCTGGTAGCAAAAGGGACTGGGCACTGAGGAACCTTCTTTGTCTACAGTATTTGGTAAGATGGACATCTCACTGGAGCTGATAGATGTACTCACCATCCGGTGCACTGACAATTCCTATTTGCAGTTTTTCAAAGACCGGTTTAGATAGCCCAGTTGCCTCTACACAGGCTGACTTTCAAGTCACACTCATCCCAAAGGAGGAGCATGGTTATTGGCAGGAATGACCATTGTGTTCCTTTCAACCAAAGGATATCACAATGCTTTACCAAATTATAGACTTATTTTAGAAGGCTGGGCCCCATTACTGATTGATATAGTGGTTGAAAAAACTTTTTCTGTTCATTCATGGTCCATGTTAATTGACAGATTAACATTATAATTGACAGATCGTTCAAATCTGTCTATTTAGACATGCAGAAAAGCAAGTCTCTTTTCATTGGCCCTAGGTCCCAATGAGTAATTTAGAGGAGTACATCTTCAGCAAAATCTTTTTTTTCCCTTAAAGTTAAATTCAATTCCATTACTGTAAGTTGCAAAGTCTGGTTTTACATTTAAAACATTGCACACTTTTTAATGGTGTCCAAAACAACTTTTCCACGTTTTAAAATTCAAGAAATAGAAATAGGTGAAGGCACTTGTGTGACTTTGATTACTTTACAATCTGCAATAGGTTGTTATGGCATGTCATTGCATGAAGTCAGTAGTGTGATCTAACATCTTGTCTATATCTTACCCAGTCTTCAAAGAAAGCTTGATAAAAGGAGCTCTTATCTAAATGTCAGCTAGAACAAGGGCTGGAAACAGAAAGGATGTTTTTTTTCTTTAAATAAACTCTTTATTGTGGGGAGGAAAGGAAATCTCTTCAAGCACTAAAATAGGTTTCTAGTTTTAAAAGCCTATCATTATGGAATTAATTTCTAGACAGCAGAATTATTCTGGCAAAGACAGATTTAAAATTATTTGGAATTAAATGAAACATCAGCAGAGAGTGACCTGTGTTTCACAAAGTTAATTTTGTGGTATTTCATACTTTTTCATGCTCAGACAAGTTAATGAAGAAAACTGCGTATACATTGATGGCCAACGAGAAACACTTGATGTGCTGTGGTAGAGCTGCCAAGAGTTCTAGAGCTTTTCTCTGAAACATCACTTGGGTTTTCTGTGTTGTCAAGCTATGACATACAAAGGCACTGTAAGTGCTGGGGGTAGAGAAGTTTCTAATCACAGCTCTGAAGATGTCATGTGTCCAAATTGTTAATGCATAGTGGCAAAAACAAATGGCAGAGTTTTTTGGTTTTTAAAAAAAAGTTGGAAGGAAAGTTAAAAGAAAAGCAAAGGACAAATCAATGCACCATTCTGCTGGAAATAATTTATACTGACAAAAGAAAATGAGAATATATATTTTAAAAGTACTATTACAATCTTTAATAAATAGGAATCCTTTTCCATATATTTCTATGGAAATCTGGTATTCCAGTATGGATCAGAGCTGAAAGGAACTCTCATAATTTGTATGTGCATCAGTAACTTGGTAAATTGACACGTCATTTTCTGATCTCTCAGATATTTCTTTCATTAAAAAAAAAGTGGGGAGGAATAATGGGGAGCTGTTACATTTTGTTTTCTGTGAGGGGAAATATATGATTTCCTGGAATGTTTTTGACTTTTTGTTTAACAATATAACAATATGAAATAAAGAAACATATGTCTATTTCCATCAATACCGATTGACTGTATGCCAGAGAAGATTAATTATTAGGGCAAACATGGCTAGTACATTTAGTCATAATGTTAATATTTGATAAGAAGGGTCAGATCTGGTTAGACAGAGAGCAGACTTTCACCAGTTCATGGCTGAAGACAGTATTTCTGCCACCGAGTGCCTATCCCCAGCTTTGAGGAGCTTCTACAGTTTCACTGTCCTGAAGCGTTAATTAAAAAAAAAAAAAAATAGAAATAATCGTTTCCTAAAACCAGAGTGCTTCATAGCCTTACTGTCTATGTTCACTCTGGACTATTTTAACTTCATAGTATTGGCATCACATCATACTTACGATGGCAGCTTAGCTTATTTTGAAGACATGATCAACTGTCAGTGTCTAATGCTAAGTCACAGACATTCTCAAGTATCCTTGGAAAGGCAAAGAAATCTTAGAGGTAACTAAACTCACAGAAACCCTGTGAAAATCCCTAGCTGGGGAGAAAAGAAAGTAGATTGTCCCTTCCCACTAAGGGAAAAACAAATAGGGTGCAGTTGTCACTCATGCTGCTGGGTGATAGCCCAAGAGCCCACCAGCATGCATGAATTGGCTGATTGATGCCCATGCATATAGCTCAGTACACTGCTCCGCTGTGCTTGCTCTCCTGGACACTCCTGGGTTTGTCACAGCAAGCCTTGGAAGGGGCTGCTTTCATGGTAAAGAGTGCAGAGGTTTCCAGAGCAAGGATCCGGTGGAAACAAAGGATTACTAGTTCTGCTGATACCAGAACAGCACATTTGGGCAATGATGGGGATATAGTCTTAGGTGTTCATGCTATCTATAGTAAGCAGCTTTGCAGCAAATTTCTTTCTAGTTTTGACCATTGAAGGCTTCTAGTTACAAGTGCACCAAACTGCACAGTTTTCCTGAGCTCTTTTAGACTGTGTTCACTTACATTTTTCTCCACAAAAATGGTGGGATGTAAGTGAAATGTGTCATAATTCAGAGAAAATGGAACAGCTCATCTGTGTATGGGAGACACGGAATGTCACATTTCCAAGTATGGAGACAGAAGAATTTCAGGTATAACGTTCCACATAGGCTTCTTCAAATTGCTAGAAATAGCAATCATTTTATTTAACATTTTCTCCCCAAAATTAGATGCTTAGACTAAGCCACTTTGCCAGGTCACAACTCTGCTGTCACTGGGGAGACAGTCACTGCAGGAAAGGAATTTTTCCATTTATCTTTCTCCATTGCTTAGACAAGAGGTCTAAATGAGCGGAGTAGACAAGATGACGAATGGAAGATCAGCTAATCCTCTCCCTCTGGGACTAATAACAATGTTCTCTAACAGTGTTGGAAAAGTGTCCCCTGGTGAAAATCCGGAGTCATGGTTTTTTTTTCCCTAGAGAGCTTCCTGTCTATTGATAATGATAGAGAACCTTCTGATTGCTGTCTATTGTCTTCCTCCTGAGTATGCAAAAAGGTTGTCTGCAAATTATGAAGCTCTGGAAAGGAACGGATCCTCTGAAATGTGGTGTCTTTTATCAGATTGCGTTGTTGCTGCTACTTTCCATCTTCAGGTACACCACTCATTTCAGGTCACAGAGTGCTTTGTCCCAGCCCGTGTAACAAAACACAGTGATATAAAAAAGTAACACTAATCATAAAATCTACCACTTCAACAATCAGTATTTACTGTTAGTAATATTTACCATGACTTTTGTTTGACTCACGATACCTCATTTCAGAAAAATTCAAAGAAATCCTAGCACATTTGCCAAAACCATGATTTTTAAGGCTGTATAAGCATAATATTTATTCATCCCAGATATCTGCCACCTGAATCCAAAACTTTGTGTCAAGTAGGAACGTGCACTCAGGCTTTTCGTATGTGACTTCCATGGCAAATTTTCTTTCCACAACAAGAAACGTGATTTTTAAAAAGTGAACTTTGTAATATAAAGTTTTCTGATAATTAGCTCAATGCTTTCTTTACTGTTAATATAACTGAGAAAATTTTTTTTTAAAAAAAAAGCTATTTAAGAACACAGCTCATAAGCTCTGTATTATAAACAAATTACTGAAGAATACTTCAAGACAAGCAGTAAAAATATTCCTCAGATGAATATGTACTGAAAGACAGATTTGTGTGAAACAAGTCCTCAAGGGATTTTATTAACTTCTCACATTTCTTTCCACATAACCCCAATAAAATCCATCATTATTAGACATTCATAGAAATATGGAATATTTATATTGTGTGTAGATTTTATTTGGTATTTGAACATCCAGAACTTTTATTTCCAAATCTTGCAGTAATACTGGTAAAAACAATTGGAAGTTCACCATAGAGAAGATGAGACTTGGCGTGTCACTTTCTACTCATGACAAAAACTAAGTAAGATAGCAAAATTTAAGAAAAAACTATTGTTCAGGGCAAACTAAGACATGTCCATTTGGGTGAAATATATGGTTGAGAGACTTAAATAAGGATTTTTAACTCAATGTGAAAGCACATCTATGTGTTCTGTGCTTTGGACACATTTAATCGAGTGAAATGCTGTGAACTGATGACAAGGCTGGTGGCTATAAACAAAGAGGCAGACAGACAGACAGAAAGAAAATGAAAGAGAAGAAAGAATATAACAACCAAAAAAAATCAAGATATATATACTATTTCTGCAAGAGATGCATTCTCAGAAAATATACTAAAACAGTACTCTAATTACTATTGGTAACTAGTCAACTGACATTTAACAGTGAATTCACAATTATCCCTAATGCTTCTATGGGAAAATTAATAGATACTAATATATTAAGGCAAAACTCCAAATATTTGTAGCAAATACAAACAGTGTAGCATCTCTTAATCTAGTCAGAGATGAAATATGATATGTTTTATACTACTAGATTCCCATCAGAAGGAAGAGTTAGAAGTCATCACATTATTCCCACACTTCCTGGTGTCCCACATTAGCACAAGAAGAAATGGTGTTGCATACAGTTCTGGCTCTTTCTGCTATTTATCAGAAACCATTCTGACATTCCACCTGTTCTTTTTAATTTTTTGCTTCTCCATGTAGGAAAATAAAGAATGAATGACAAAGTTTTAAAAATAATTACTGTTTTAGAAGACAGTATAAGTGACTAGGAAGTTTGCAAGGTGAGTTCAATGATTTTCAACACAATGCTACTTGGCTGTTAAACGTCTTTATACATCCAGTTCGGTTTCTGTCAGACAGACAGAAAAAGAGCAATGCTTCTTCCAGTCCTGAAGAATATTTCTCAAGTTTAGCAGTACTGATTAATGGATGTGAAAGACAAATGCTGAATTTAAGATGTCTCAGTCAAATCAAGACACCACAAAGAAGGGAGCTAATCTCCTGAGAAAAGACCTATGTCTGTTCAGTGGTAAGCCACATTTTAGATCTTATAACCCATGTGAATCAGACAGACAAAATTGGATGACATACATATCCTTATGAAGTCAGTGATTATAATTCTATAATCTGATATAAATAGCTTTATAAAAAAGAATATGAAAATAAAACAGAATAGGAGCTATATACAGTGGAAGGAGCTATATAGAGTGGAAGGTTGCAGATAATTTTTTTCAGATGTAGCTGCTAACATTACCTATTACTAGGACTCACTACACAGAATCACAGAATCATCAAGGTTGGAACAGACCTTGAAGATCATCTAGCCAAACCGTTCACCTATAGCACTGATAGTTCCCAACTACACCAGATCCCTCAGCGCTGTGTCGACCCGACTCTTAAACACCTCCAGGGATGGGGACTCCACCACCTCCCTGGGCAGCCCATTCCAACGCCCAACAACCCCTTATGGAAAGTAATGTTTCCTAACATCCAGTCTAAAATTTCCCTGGCGCAACTTGAGGCTGTTCCCTCTTGTCCTATTGCTTGTTACTTGGTTCATCCCCATCTCTCTGCAACCTCCTTTCAGGTTGCTGTAGAGGGCAATGAGGTCTCCCATCAGCCTCCTCCAGACTAAACACCCCCAGTTGCTATTGCCATTATAAGAAACTTTAAAAAATTACTTATAAGTCTGTAAAATTTTAACTGGTTCAACTATGCTTTTTCTGATTTCAGCTGTTGCATTTTGGTTTGCTATTTGTTTGCATTTGCTTCTGTTTTGTTGTTTTTTTTTTTAAAAGTTTTGCCAAAGCAATTAGGTTATCTTGAAGAACAGAGGAGTGAGATCGGGAAAAACATTTCTTGGCAAAATTTTGAACATTTTCTCAGTGAACATCATCCATTTTGTGCAATCCAATGAGGAAGGGTTCCAATCCAGAAAATAATGAGTGTGCAATTAATGGTCATCTCATAACATATGCACACAAGGGATTAGAAGAAGGCTGGCCAAACTTCCGAGTGCTTTTGGTCCAAACTTTCGATTACTTGAACTTGTAACTTAATCATGCTCTTATAACACAGTTTTTTGTTATTGTTGTTATTTGCAAGTCTTATTCATTTCCTCACTGAATGTTAGTGGGAAATGACTCTTCTTGTAATTCTTTGCAGTGTTCAATTCCTAGTGAGCCTAACGCATGAATCACAGTTATGTCATCTCTTCTTCACAAATGAAACAATGCCTCACTACAACCCCAAATACCAATTACTGATAATATAGTGGTTCCAGTTTTGGCTGAGTTCAGCTTTTCATACTGCTGTCCTGCTGCTGGCTTACGATTCTGTCAGGTTGTCTGGCTCCTGCTTCTCTCTCCTATTGCAGCTGGGTTGGCTTCAGGCTATGATAATTTTGCCTGCAGTCTTTACCTCCTGCTGTTCTATCAAGGACAATAATGCTTGAGGCTGAACCTTAAATTTTAAATCTTTTATTCTACAGAGCCTTAAGGTACACTATACTGCTTCAAGAACCAAATCACGGTGTGGTGGTTTTGTACATTTGTATTTTTTCCTAAATACTGGGGCATGAACTTATTTGTGACAAACACTGGGCAGAGTTGCTGTATAGACTGTACAGCCAAGATCAAAATAGGTTAGTTTTCTAACAAGAATTTCTAAACACCCAGCACTACACCTTTCACATGCACTTTGGTTCTCTTACAACACTTCTCTTTGCAAAGCCAAAGTTAGCCAATATTACAGCATAAAACCACTGTACACTTATTTCCTTTTCTTGAAAGTGCATGAAGGAAATCTATAGAAACTGATATGCCATTCACAGCTTCTTAACTTTGAAGGTAAATTTTCTCAAAAGAGTTTTTAAAAAATGTACTCACCAACTTGTGACTAAATAATTGTTGGAGGATCATGTGATAATTTAACATTTCACATTTGGAATAATAACCACTCAGCTACTCAGGTAATGTCTGTCAAGTAAAACCAATATCAAGAGAATCAGAATCTATCTTTTTTTCTGTATCATATTTGCTGCACCAGCTCAGTAACATCTTTATAAACTTGAAGTGTATACTGATATTTTTAGGAATTATAACTTTCTGAAATGTCATTGCTTGTCCATTGTGTCCATTGTCCTTTTGTCTGATTCTCTCTTTTCTCCCTGTGCTAGGGAGAAGAGAATATTTATAATTCCTTATAGCTCCATATGTACCTGCAAAGCAATAAGTTTAGCCATTAACAAAGTATTTCAGATCAGAATAATTCAACAGAAATTAAAGCACTTGTAAGATTAATGCTAAAAGTGGTTAAGTACATTGATAGATTGGGACCTAAAAGCATCCTAACTCTTTATTGCTTTATTTACCTACAGATTGAACATAAAGTATTTTTGTATTCATGTTGAGCTGACTTATCCTGTTTTGATTTTTATAGTATTATCTCTTATTTCAGTGTTAGCAATACAGCCACAGCCATTTAAACAATATTGGAGTGTTTTGAAGTATAAAAATGTCTTAAATTTATTTTGAAAGATGCCTTTGGGGCTTCAGAAGCTCATTTGATCCCAAATAGGAGCGAAAGCAACACTTTTTACAGAAGAAATATGTTGAGAAGAGAAAGAATGCAGCTCATTACTTTTATTTAGATTTAGAAGTGGGTCAAAATACATATGTTACCTACACAGGCTGAGCAACTGATATAGCCTTTTAAATATAGCTATTTTAGTATTGTAGAAGGAAGCTGTGTAAAGAAAAAGCTGTTTCATCACCTTGACTACAAAGACAAGTGTGTATGTATGTTTATGTTATGAAATAGATGTGAAGGACCCTATGTATAGTATATGAGTTGGATGGTATATATAGCTATAGTTGCTCCCATTTTAAATAAAACATGGCATATGCAATCTTGTTCATAAAGGTAAATTATTCTACTTCGGTTTTATATGAAGGAGCATAACTGTTGCAAGATTAAAGCTTCATTCTTCACTCTTGTAATTTGTGGAAAATCACATGTTGACCTCAGCAGAGCAGTCTGACTTTTCCAAAGTCACTCAGGAGGTTTGTGAAATAAAGCCTGTACTACTGCTACATGTTCTCTAGGACCTTCCTAACCTGTTGCTACATACTCTCTAGGACTACTAATAATTTTCTCTGTTATTAATCAAAAAATATTGATCAAAATTCCCGCCTGTAACATGTCCCAAATGTTTTTTCTGTTGAGTGATAAAAACAAGTTTCATATTGCTGGTTGATCTATAACAAGTATTAAAAATGATAGAAAGTACCTGATGTTTTAACTTGAGAAAAAAAAAATAAAATTCATAGCTCCAAGGCCCTTTGGAGGCTTCAAAGTTTCGCAGTTAAGGTACTACAGAAGCCAATCTTTATTTAAGAGATAAAAACATATGTTTATCTCACCTTCTAATCTTGTTCTCCTGGCTCCAGCAATACACCCTCTGCTGCCAAGCAATCTGAATGTACATCTGTCTCCAAGGTATATCTGCCTCCAAAACTATAAGGAAAGTGGCCAGCTGTGATGACATATAAAGACTGAACCAAAAATACTTGGAGAAAGTGAGGAAGAAGCAATATCTCAGTGACGCTTTTGCAACACATCATCTGTGAGGGGCCAACACAGAAAGTCTGGCTGCTAATCAGAGCTGGAAATAAGCCATAAAGTTCAGCTACAAATACAAACTTTTCTGAAGCCTGAGGACATTTGGCTTCATGCAGTCAGTACACAGAGAAGGACTAACACTAAATGTAAGTGTTTTAGCTTGTATAAATTATGGAGGTGTTCTGGTGCAGAAGTTTTCTTCAGATTCATGTCCATTATTACTGTTGATTGATGATGCAGCAGGAAATAACTGCAGATTGAAGGCTATTGAGGATGTTTTTCACAAAGCTACTTGATCTGCTTCATAGGTTTGTTCTTAGGGATATAGTTTTTTGGTTCAAGGAGAGAATGAGTGGGTCAGGTGGAAGGAGGGGAAACAGTCCCGTCCTTGTGAAGTTACTGGGCCTGTCCCTGCAGAAGGCTTTCTGTTTTGGCAAGCAATAAAGGGAGAGTCATAGAAGCATCTAGGAACTTGCAGCCCAGACAGAGAAGCTACTAAGAGAAGAGGGGTGCAAGAAGCTGGGCACAAAAAGACAAATTCCTAAGGACCAGAAGGGAATTACTGAATTTTCTGTTGCTCAATCAACATATTATCCAAAAGCCCTGATAGCGGGACCTTCCCAGCAGACAGACTAGACTGTGGGAGACTGAATGAAAAGCCCTTTTTTTTTCCCCATTGCATTTTGCCTACTTCTTTTGAGCTTTCTCTAGTTGAAAGTTAAATATGCCTATTTATAGTCTAATGAAAATGTAATAGATTTTAGGTAGATCTGTCTCATACCTGGACAATTTAGAACCACATAGAGTGGTCACGAAAGTCATGAGAGATGGGACACACAGAAGGTGAAGTTTCTTTGTTCTCATGATGGGACAAGGAGAAAAACAAAATGTTCATTTGCCTGCTGAGCTATGCACTTTGCTCTGGAAGAATATCTTTTTTAGCTGTTTGACATTCATGCCAAACAATCTTCATTCAGCTGGCATGGACCTGACAAAGGAGAAAGTTTTATTTAATCTTTTATTTCATTGACATTTTTTGTACATGGTTTCTTTTCCAATTCACATACGAGCTACCTGGATGAAGTCAGAGTTTAGGACAAGTTTGGGAGCTGTTCTAACTCTCCCCAGTCTCCAGTGACAAAATAATCTTTCATTAGAAGAACCACCTGGGGACAACAAATTTTTCTCTCCCCCTTCTCTCCCTCTCAATGTTTAATCCAAAGCTAGAGGACTACCCATGCAGCAGATGTGTTTGTCTGCACTATATAAATCCATACTCCCAAGCCTAGGCTGAATATGTGTCACCTTTATGTCCGGAAAATGCCAGGACCCACAGGAAAACTTGTTTCCAATTCTTTTCTTTGTATCAGATATCTGATCCCTGGTGCTCAAATATATCATTGCACCTTCTGTCTCTCAACTCTCTGATCATTCAGACCCCTTACCATTTGATTCAGTGTGAGGTACCATATACTTCAGATATATAGCCTAATGGCTTGGTTGCAAAACTTGGCAGTGTTTCTCCCTAAGGTAGACATGCTAAGGTTATAAATATCTTGCACTCGGAGAAGCTGACTGAGAAAGTGTATTTGTGGTTGTCTCAGAAGTAAATTAGCCCACGTCTAGAAAGCCCCTGTGGTGGAATGCTTCCTTTTCTCAGAGTGGTTTAAAATGCTTTGTTGAGCTTTGTGACCTTGAGAAGGCCAGGATATAGTTAGGTGCACACAGATGGAGAGCAGGGATCCTGTTGGCTATACAAAGGATAGTTAAGATATAAAATACCTTCCTCCTGTCTGAGAATGTTGCACATTTCATGTACTACACGGTGATTGTACAAGACTGATGGTTGAGCAAATCTCTGCAGGAGAGTCTGAGTTGCTTTGGTCTTTCAATTAGGCCAGGCCCAGTGACCCAGCAAGTGGGGCTGTGGTTTCATGACAAACCATGTTCAGCAGTAGTACTGGTTGAGGATATTCTCATACCTTATATTTCTTCCCATTTCCCATTGCTCACATATGTCCCTACACTAGCAGTTTTCCCCTCAGGTCTACACCATGAGTCTGTGTGAGACTTCACAGTAAAGCAGGTTAAGTGGATTTTTAACTATCAGGAGTTAAAAAACAACAATGAAAAAAACACTGAAATTTTTGGTTTGAAAAAGACAGCTTTTCTTAAGGAGCACTTCAGGTACATCTGATGAATTCACTAGTGTGTATAAAATGTTGAGGTACTACATGATAAATACATAATAAGGCATAAAGAAGAACAACAATCGAGTATTGTAGCAGTGACTCCAGTGAGATCTACTAAAAAACTCTGATCACTTCCAGTATCCGTTGGTGGCTGGTTTAGGAAACATCTGATATAACTAAGTGGTACTTGCACTGGGCAGGATACATATATCTTCTGTCTTTGGAGAACCTTGTACAGAAATGTCCTTTAAACAGTTTAAGATTAGTAGTTAAAAGAGTATTTTTCAATTTTTTAATGTAGGCTGAAAACTGTCCCCCTTCTGTGTGCCTAACTCTTTTTAAAAAATTGATGTTTGAGCTGAGCTATGTGTCTCTTCAAGGTTTGACAGTTTCATGGAAGATCTTGCCATATCAGCCTCTTTTGAAGAGTATTCATTGTGTTTGGTTTTCCTACCTCCCACCACAGAGGATTTTGTTTCTATTTTGTGGTTTCTTTTGTTGGGTTTTTCCCTTCTATTAGAAAAGTCGCTGAGACTTGCTTTGAATCTAAGTTTCTACCTGTCCTTGAACAGTCTTCTTCCAAATGTACCCTATCTGTATCTGTTCATTAGATTTTATAGCTTATACTCCTCTGGAACATCTCGCAACATCTTTAGCTCCCAGAGTTTCCTCTTTGCCAAAAGGTAACAGCAATATCCTGATACATAAAGGTAGATTTCTACTGTAGATCTACAAAAGTAAAAATACCCCTCCACTGCCCTTTCTCCACTCTGTGAGAACTTATCTCCCAGCTTGAAACAGCTTCCTTTGAGGCATATATGGACTGTCATATTAGATTTCGCTTACTATCTGTATACCAATTTTGAGATGATTTAAATATGAAGTCACAGGACATCCTCGGGCCTGCATACATGAAAGTCTTCAGCTCTAGCACCAACTTTTAGAGTTATCTATGTACCATGTTCAGTATCAAGATTTATAGTATTGATTCAATCCTTCCTGAAACTGTTCACTAGTGTCTTCAGTCAAAATAGCTTTACTGGATTTATCGCAGGCACTTACAAGAGAATGACTTTCCTCAGATGCTGCAAGATCTATTCTTTCTCTGCTAAAGGAGTATTCCTCTCCATCTTCCCTCTTCATCACTAGCAGCTCCAACTTCTGATTTATTCCTGTTTCATGGGTGTATGAACATTACAATTTACTGTAAAAGCAAAAGGAACATATAAACAATTAGGTTTTTGTACTACTGTACTAATTTTCTTGGGTTTTGTGTTTCATTTTGTGAGCAAAAAAATTGGTCATGCCAGGAAACTCAGCTCCTCTGTTCTGTTTCAAATCCAGACCACTGTGTCCAGAAGAATGGAAGTGGGCTCAGCAGTCCTTCCAGCTGTCCTGTTAAGAAGCTGTTCAATTACTTAGGGGAGAAAGGCATCAGTCCTGAGTAGGCCTCATATGTACACGTTAGTCATTGCCAGATGAAGCTGTTATACCATCTGTTCTTCTTTCTTATGACTGCAAATCTTTTTAAGACCCTTCCTCAGGATGACACAGGCAATGAAGATACTTATAAATGCACAAATTATTGTATAGCATACTGAGCATAGATATGATAGATCAAATTCAAATCCAATAAATGCTTGATATTATACTTCTGAGACATTTTTCTGGCCTATTTTAGATGCCTACTTTAGAATTAGATCAACTGCACCCCAAGGTGCCCTCTATGAATTATAAAGAGAGGCTACGTTGAGTACTTGTAGACATCTGTGCTGTCAGCTCTAAAGCTAGGCAAGATGAATACCATTCATAAGGCCTAAGAGTAGTAGCACTGCCTGCAAGGAGAAAAAAAAAGTTTATCCATGGTTCATTCATTCTTCAACAGCTCACTGAAGCATGGAGGGACAGCAAAAATCTAGTTTTGGTCTTCTGCTCTGAACCAAATGAACCATTTCTCACAGTCCTGGTTACAGTGGCATCTCACATTCTCTTCACTCCTGTTCCACACATGCTTTTCCCTAGCTCCTTCAAAGCTGGAGAAGTTTCTCTGCTGCACCATAGCCAGAGAACACACAGACGTGTTTTTTTTTCCTGTCACACAACATCCCTCTTGAAGCTTCATGCAGATGTTCTGTCAGATTGATCCAACATGTGGTACAACCTCAAAAAAGAAGACAAGGATCAGTACCTTCCTTACATTGGAAGATCTAATATGCTGCAGTAAAAGAGGCACAAAAAGAAACTACAGTTCTAACCATGCAAAATTTTACACTTACTGTTAATTTTATGCACTTGGTAGACCATTTGAACAATATGGATTGCTATGCAGATAGTCAAGCCAAAGCACTTTAGGAAATACATGTAAGTCATACACAGATCTTTTAGAAAAACCTCTAGAGTTCAAGTCTTCTGTGTTGTAAGCATATCTCTTCTTACTTTCATCTTCACATGAAGCTATGAGCAGCTTAGACCATATATTGTAATTATTACAATACCCCAAAGTATGTCTGGTGTGTAACAAATTGCATGCAAGTAATTCAACCCAGAAAGAGGACAGATGTCATTTGTACTGCCACTGTATTCTGGGAGCCTTAATTCCTCATGTTCAAGGGGGCTGTAGTAATTCCTGCTTAAGCAAAATATTATCTCACCTCGTGGCCTCTTCCTCCACTCTCAAATTTCTCTCTCTTTGTTGGCATCCCACACTTTTAGGATTGTGTTAGCTGGTCCTGCTTGTATTATGCATAAGCATTTCTCTGCAGATCCTATTCTCTGGGATACTCCAAGGTCCTAGTTAGGTCAAAAGGCTTATCTATGAGAACAATATGAAGAAGTAACATTACACTTGATGATATTAATAAATTTAAGTTGATTTGATAGTAGTTTCATTTAAATTTTGATACCAATTCCTAACTGATTATAAATATGTTCTTGTTTTACCAGTATTATTTAATGCCCTGTAATTTTAGACATTCAAGTACAAGCCATTGTTTTCAACTAGCTTGATCCTGAATTCACACAGCTATTAATCAGTTTAATATGCTTCATGTAGCTAATTTGAAGAGCATATAAGGAAGAAGTCTGTGCAGTACAGATATGACAATTAGTGAAACAATCCTGTTTTTTTTAAATTTGCTTGGGTAGTACAAGTCTTACCAGTAACTTTGTCTCCTTGCACTAAAGAAGAGTAAATGAGACAGTTGTTCTCATGCCAACTACTTTGGTGCCAGAGGTAGTGATAGAAATATGTTGCCTCTGGAGGTTCAAGAGTATTTAATAATCCTCCCCCTCCCATGTTTTTTTTCCATTATTGGTTCCTCTTCTCTCTTCTTTGTTATCATCCAGTAAACAGGCAAGTGTGCCGACACAATATACAAAACTTTGAAAAAACAACATGTCCGTAAAGAACTGGTTGTCTGCCTTAAAGTAAAAAGAAAAAAAAGAAAAAAAAATGAAAGAGGCAACAAAACTCCAAGAGAGAACAACAACTTTGACTGGAATTGTGTCATGCTGAGGTGTGGTATAAGATTCTACATTGTACATCACACTAAGTTCTGACTTCATTTAAAATTTTAATGTATTTTTACATATTTGGGTTTGATTTCTCTCACTGCATGTGTTTTAGAGATTAAAAAAGGGCCCTGAAGAGTTTGAAAAGGGGAAAAATGCTTCTGACCAGAGGAATTTGCCTTGAAAAAATTTAAAAAACAAACCCACCTTTTTGTTCAGGATCTGGAACCAGATCAACTAAAAACTGAAATTTTATGATGTCTTTTACCTTGCCTATCTCAATGCAAGTGCAAGGTAGTCCATTTCTGAGCCTAGAGACTTATAATATTAAAAGAATATAGGACATAATTAGGTTAAATAAGTGTAACCATGCCAAAACAATACATGTCATGTAAAGGGTGAGACAGAAAACTAATCATCTGTAATGAACGTTAGCCATGCCAGTTAATACAGTAAAAGCACCATGTGTAGAACAGACTTTTAGGTCCTGAATCATTTCTACCAAAGCTACTTCATCTGTTTTAATGAGGTGCAGTAGTTTTAAGTATAATCGTACTTATGGATGCAATTGTGAACTATTATACAAACTGCTCAGACCAAGATCCAGATTGGTTTACACCTAATTCCAAAGTAAAGGCATTAGGGCTTGGAAAACTATATTGCTATTATGGCTTTATAAATTACTGTCTATCAGCTGCGCTGTGATAATTGCCTGTGTAAGTGCTCCTGACCTAGGCAAATAGTAATTTGATTTAGGTTGGCCCACCCTGAAGGTTTCTCACATGCTATCCTCACTGATGTTAGACAACTGCTGTAGTATTTTTCCATTTCCTTAGAACATGTGTTAGACCACTAATGAGATGGCTGAAAGTATTAAATCAATAGTAGGACAATAATCCAGCCAAATATTTACCTGATCTAACTTCAATGTTCTACAGTCTAAACATCTACCTCTTCTAGTTGTCTAGATTATTCTTATAGCCATCAGAGAGAAATGGGCACATCTAGGATGCAACTCAAAAGAAGATATTTAAAATAGATAAGATGAACAAATTTAGAGGTATAGTACTCATTAATTTATAGAAAGTTAGTGGATTTGAACAAGATCTGTCATTTCCACGCTCCATATGTGGCCTAAAAATTATCTTTGAATTTAAATAGCCTGGTATATTTTATATCATGTTAGCATATTGATAGGCCATAGTCCAGAGTAGGATGAATGTTGCAATTAAATACTTTATGCATATTTTTGTATTCAGATTATTATTCCTCAGATTTATAAATCAATACAAAACATTAATGCAACATACCACATACTGCAGAAGTGAATGAGCCATTTCTTTCTGGGAAAGAACATGGATGTCTAGCTGTATGTGGATATGTGATCTCAACTACACTTGCTACCAAGATCTTCCACTTTATCAAGATCATCTACTGATTTCAAATATGAGATAGTGGACTTTTAGGATAAACATATACTGGTTTATTGTTAGCAAAAAATATTCCACTAGCAAAAATCTGTTATTTACCATTAAATCCCATGAGGCCATGTAACCCACTCCCCTGGCCAAAGATAGGATGAATGTATATTAACCATATTTGGCAGATGTTTAGCTAGCTCTTTCTTAGAGCCTCTAGAAAGAGGGATTCCACAGTTTTCATAGATAAACTGTTCCAATGTTTAACTATCTGTACAGTAAAATCTTCTTCCTAATGGATAACTTAAAACTCTTTTGCTGAAATTTAAACCCATTACTTATTTTTCTGTCCTCAGGGGATGTGAGAAGAGTATATGCCTTCCCATTTGACAGCACTCTATTACATGTTTACTCAACATAAAAGAGACATATCATGTCTACTCAAAACATTCTCTTTGTAACTGTTACCTGTCTAACTAATCTAGTTGGAAAGTAACATGAATGTTGCATGCATCTGTGTATGTTGCAATGGGGTCAAAGAAATTCTGTGCTCTTTGAGATTTAGGTATTCTATGGCTAGTTGCATATTGACAATCCAATGATTAGTCCCTTGACTCCTATTTCCACGAAGGTGTCTCTCAACATGCAGGTTGACAGCACTTGAACATGGGTCCAGGTAGATTAATATTTTGTATAGCAGAGCTTTCAAGAGGCATATCTGGTGAGGTTCTTTTCACAGTAACAAGTGACAGAAAACTTAACTTCAGAAGTGTTATAAAACAGAATTTAATTTTTTGGCATCACTTTAGTTTTACATAACAATAAAGTACCGAAGAAAACACAGCCTTTATAAACCCCTTTGACACAACTTAACTGGAGTAAATTCTTGTTTCAGCTATGCCACTATAAGAGAATTGATACTAAAGGGGTTTTGCAGGCAAGCAGAACTATGCCCAGGCTGTGTTTTTCTTAGGAATTGTATAGTTCATGGTGCAAGTCAAAATTTCAAGGAGAACTTTATCAGCTGGGTGCACTATAATGCATTATAAATTAAGTCATAGCTTTAACTGGGCTGAATTCAGAGAGAGTGCTCATGTGTTGTGAATCTTTTCTCCCTCCTTTGACTGAAACATATCTTTGGAAGGATGCAACTGTCTCAGGTGTGTTATGGATAATGTGTTTAAGTGTTAGCACCTGTAAAGATAAAAAAAGAAGTATAACACCATTTCTTATCCCATATATACAATTTCAAAATCTGTATACTGAATGTGAAGCCAACATTTTATTCCCTGGACAGTTTACAGTTCATCAGCGGCAACATTCACAGCCATCTGACAGTTGGCCAGAACACTGATCTAAACTAGAAGATAATGAGGTTAGAAAATATCTTATAGGAGTATAGGAGCTCTAGAGTACCATCACATTGTACAAAGAAAAACTGCAAATGGCAAATAGATCTTTTTGTTTTAGAATGCCTCTGCAGTGCCTCTGTGGCACAACAGAATGAACTTTACTCTAAAAAGTTCAGTGATAAAAAGTCAGGAGCAAGCAACTGTTGTGGTACTTGTGAACCAGGGTTGGGAGATAAGAATCTTTAGGCCAGCGGTGTCCAAGGGGTCCATTCACTGTTTTCTTGCTACATGGCATTTGAGACAGAGAAGCGCTGATTATGTCCCAGGTTTCTTGCTTCAAAATGCCAATGGAAGTGCAATCCAAAGTATTAGGTGGCAGAGGACATTAACTGTTTTCCAGGAGACAAAGCAGCTAGGTAAGTGATGCCACTAAACATATATTCATATATATTTTCTGGGGAATTTTATATAACAATCATACTTCAATGTAGCTTAACAAAATAATCACATGGATTTAGCCACAAACAATATAGTTAAGTGTCATGGTCATATATCCAAACAAAAAGATCTTTCCAGAGAGCCATGGCTTTTATAACAAAGCATTCCTTTCTCAGTGAGCATTCATCAGTATAGGAGTCTTCTTCTACCAAACATTTTGAAACTCATCACACCAATAGACATGATGGTTCCCACTTCATTGACCTTAGAAAGATTGTAAGTTTAGAGAAAAATTCTGAACTGAAACAGCATACTTGAGGTGAGTTTAACACTATCTGCCACCTTTCCTATTAAATAAAAAATAAAATTTATTTTGATGAAAGACAGTGAAAAATTACACAGATTTAATGGAGAAGGATAAAGAGAAGCGGAGCAGGAGAGAGAAAATGCTGATAGAATCACCATTAAAGATCTCAGTATGGAAAAAGCTTCTTAATGTAAGATACAATCATGACTTGGAGCTTAAATGGAATATTAAGAAACTGACTTAAATTCACTTAAATGAAACTATCAATCTCTTCACTTTCTTTTCCTGTTGTTTTTGAATCTTAGAGAAAATACACTGTGAGCTCTTTTTTTCTTTCATATTCAAACATGACAAAATCATTCATGAAATGGCCCACTTATTTACAGCAATAGGGAAGCACAGGCCATCCTTTTCTTTACAGGATGGAGTGCTCTACAGGTAGTTAATGACTACCACAGAATCACAGAATCATTCAGGTTGGAAAAGACCCTTGGGATCATCGAGTCCAGCCATCAGCCCTACAATACAAGTTCTTTCCTACACCATATCCCCAACATCTCATCTAAACGACCCTTAAACACATCCAGGGATGGTGACTCCACCACCTCCCTGGGCAGCCTATTCCACTGTCTGACCACTCTTTCTGTGAAAGATTTTTTTCCTACTGTCCAGTCTGAACCTCCTCTGTTGCAGTTTAAAGCCATTCCCTTTTGTTCTGTCACTAATCACCTGTGAGAAGAGACCAGCACCAACCTCTCTACAATGAACTTTCAGGTAGCTGTAGAGAGCGATGAGGTGTCCCCTCAGCCTTCTCTTCCTCAAACTAAACAGTCCCAGCTCCTTTAATTGCTCATCATAGGATTTATTCTCCAGGCCCTTCACCAGCTTCATTGCCCTCCCCTGCGTTCGCTCCAGCACCTCGATATCTCTCTCATAATGAGGTGCCCAGAACTGGACACAGTACTCCAGGTGTGACCTCACCAGTGCCCAGTACAGGGGGACTATCACCTCCCTACTTCTGCTGGTCACACTATGGCTGATACAAGCCAGGATGCCGTTGGCTTTCTTGGCCACCTGGGCACACTGCTGGCTCCTGTTCAGCTGCTTGTCAATTAGAACCCCCAGATCCTTCTCTTCCAGAAATCAAGAAGATGATTCAAGAACACCAGTCTAGCTTGCTAGAAATGAGACTTCCATACTGCATCAATTTGGGAATGCTGGAATTGTCACAAATGAGGATAGTTAACAACCTAAAGGGGAGGGACTCCAGAGGATTGAAAATATAGGCCAGAGACTGCCCACAGTCACAGTTGTTGCGTGTGAAAGCCTAATAAGCAGCTCCTAGTTTTTACAGCTGTTCTCATTTACAGAGTCAAAGTAATTTATAAGAAGATTTCTGATACTCTCATTTTACAAATGGTGGGCTCAAGGGAAGAAACGTGTGCATGGAAACAGAGCCAAAAATTAAAACTAGATTTTCTTCTAGCCTCCACATTTCTCTTGCCCTGAGCTATCACTAAAGATGCACCATAGTTTAAGCATAAAACACATAGTTTTGAGGGTTATGTCCTTATATGGCTGTATATGTGTTAAAGAATCAGAAAAAGGAGTTTTAGAGTTTTGGTACAAAAGTCATGTAGGTGGTGTGACCTGTTTTGTTTAAATACCTTTCACTAATCTTATAATTTTGATAGAGATCAGTGAAAATATGTCCTAAGCAATTGTACACTGTACCATTGTCATTTAATTGGTTGGATTATCTTCTGGAAGTACAGCACATGGGAAATATGGAAGTGATTGGTAACAGCCAAAATTGCTTCATTAAGTGCAAATTGTGCCTGACAAATTGGGTAGCCTTCTGCAACGTGGTTGAAGTGTTGGTGGGTAGGGGAAGAGCAATTGACATCATCTATCTGGACTTGGGCAAAATATTTGACACTGTCCCACATGACATCCTTGTCTCTAAATTGGAGAGACATGGATTTGACAGATGGACCACTCAGTGGGTGAGGAATTGGCTGCATGGTCACACTCAAAGAGTTTCAGTCAATGGCTCAATGGCCAAGTGGAGAGCAGTGACAAGTGCCGTTCCTCAGGGGTTGGTTTTGAGACTGGAGCTGTTTAACATTTTTGTCAGGGACATGGACAGTTGGATTGAGTGCACCCTCAGCAAGTTTGCTGATGACACCAAGCTGTGTGGTGTAGTCACCAAGCTGGAGGAAGGAATGTGACATCCAGAAGGACCTTGACAGGCTTGAGAAGTGTGGCCATGCAAACCTCATGAAGCTCAACAAGGCCAAGTGAAAAGTCCTGCACATATGTCAGGGCGATCCTAAGCACAAATACAGGCTGGGTGATGGGTGGATTGAGAGCAGCCCTGAGGAGAAGGACTTGGGGATATTGGTGGAATAAAAGCTGGACATGGACAATGCATGCTCACAGTTCAGAAAGCCAACCATATGCTGGGCTGCATCAAAAGAAGCATGACCAGCAGGTTGAGGGAGGTGATTGTCCCCCTCTACTTTGATCTTGTGTGACCCCACCTGGAGCACCATGTTTAGGTCTGGGACCCCAACATAAGAAGGACACAGACTTTATCGAGTAGGTCCAGAGGAGGCCACAAAGATGATCAGGGGGCTGGAGCATCTCCCTTCTGAGGACAGGCTGAGGGAGTTGGGGTTGTTCAGCCTGGAGAAGAGAAGGCTCTGAGGAGGCCTTATAGCAGCCTTCCAGTACTTAAAGGGAGCCTCCAGTAATGCTGAAGAGGGACTTTTTACAAGGACATGTGATAATAGGGCAAAGGGCTTTAAACTGAAAGAAGGTAGATTTAGATTAGATATAAGGAAGAAATTCTTTACTGTGAGGGTGGTGAGGCACTGGAACAGGTTGCCCAGAGAACTAGGAAGTGCTCTAGGCCAGGTTGGATGGGGATTTGAGCAAACTGACCTAGTGGAAGGTGTACCTGCTCGTGGCAGGGGGGGTGGAATGATTTTACAGTCCCTTCCAACCCAAACCATTCTATGATATGATATGATATGATATGCCAAGTTTTCCCAGGACCACAGGGTACCTGAAACAAAGCTTTTATCACAATCTTTGGCTGCTCCTGAAGACTGTGGGCTTTCACGATCTCTTTATTTTGTTGGGGAAGGAGTTTGAAGAGGTGGATACACTGGATAAGAATTTTCTTCCCCAAACAAAAGTTGTTTCTTTTAAGTACAAAATGGAAATTCTATTCAAAACTGACATTTAGATGAGAATTTGTTATTCTTATCTGTCTTTTCAGCAGGAATTCACAGGTAAAGAATTGTCAGCTTTATTCCGAATTGCGGAATGCTCAGTCACACCTGCTGCACTTCAAGTACACAAGGACATGTTATGCACTGAGGTGATTATATCCCAGACTAAGTCAAGCACAACCTGAAACAAATATATTTGATTCTCTGGATCTCATCTAAACCTCGTATATCTCCATTCTACACTGACATTTATGTGGCCTGATATTTTTCTTCTCTTTAAAATAATACTTATTATACGAAACTAAACACATAGATCATACATATGTATGTAGAGACACATTTATCAACAATTAAATAATTTAATTAGTCCTTTTTGGTTTTTATTGTTCTGTTTCAAGGCATAGAGAAAGCTCTATATAAATATGCTAAGAATAACCAGGTACTCTCTGGAAAGTCTTACAAATTATTCCCGTTCTTTTGTGTGCCTTAAGACATGAGCTACTCTGAACACAAACTCACAAATATGAGATATATTAATGTATTTTCCTTTGGGAACAATAATTACTTGGAGGGTAACTCCATTGGTGGAGTAATACTCATTATATAGGCTGACTTCAGTTCACTAAATCTGATTTCCAACTCCTATCCAAGGATGATAGACCATATTGAAAACACGGGATCTGATTTCTATTAATAAAAACTATGTGACAGTCAAAACTCAAGTAATTTTAAAACCCAACCTTTATAAGAAAGTTTCTAGAAGGAAAACAGCCCTATATTCTTCAAACATTTTTCATGGACCTTTTTGTTTCATTAGAATGATTCACTATTAGAAAAAGCTTTTTTTTTTAATAAGGGTTTTAAGGGTTTTTTTTTTTTTTTTTTTTATTCTTCTTCTTTGGAACCTGTAAAACTGCTATGGATTAAAAAGCAAAAGATTTGGTTAGGTTGCTTTATTTAAATACCTATACATTTCTAATTAGCTCTACTTACTTTGAAGAGCAGAGTGTGATAATTTTCTTACAGGGCATCTTTTTTAAATCACTAAAAGGTAGTATAATTAGTATCCAATTTTGAATGATTTTGTTCAAATTTGACCCCTGCACAATTGCCACAGTGTTTGAAAATGCATTCTTCTTTTTCATCTGTTCCAGTCTGCAGTTTTTGCATAACTTATATTGAAGTAAAATCTTGTTATGAAACCTGCTATGTCAGTGTTGTGTTACCTAACCACTTGCTGAAGGTAACCCCATAATAATTACAATGTTAGGCTCCTTTTAATTTCTGAATAATGCATTGGAAATGTCTGGAAGATTTTTCTTCCTTCTTGTTTGTTTGTTTTTATTTTGTTTCTTTCTTTTGCTTTGGAAATATGAAAGCTCTAATTGTTTGTTTCATTTTCTAAGGGAAGAGCCAGAGAAATATGAGAATGTGTTCTTGTGAGTTCCTGAACCTTACCAAAAAATGATGGGAATGTCATATCTTCAGTAGAGACCTCATTCGTCATAAATATTGTGATTTATATAGTTGTATAAAGGTCATGATCATGCCTTGGGTAGTCTGCACCCTCATAAAGTCTGCACCCTCATAAGAGTCAATTCAGGCCCTTTGGGCAGTGAACCATCCCATCATCAAAATACTCTGAGGCTAAGTTGAACAGAATTTTTACAGTTTGAATTGATAAAAACTGATCTTCTACATATTATTCAATTTAACCCTGCTGCCCCCCAAAAAATCACATTTTCAAATGGTCTATAGACGGAGTCATACTGAGGGGAGTTTGGAAAGGGGAACAGGAAGGGTAAAGTTGTGGACACAATAGTGTGGTTTTCCCATTCATTTGGTCCTAGATAGATACTGAATGTACTGCTCTTTTGCAAATTTTCTTCGGGTCACTAGAGTGACTCTCGGCAGCCTTGCTTGCTGGCTGAACTGATCTGTTTTACATCACTTTTAGACAGTGCTATTCCACTAATGCATTAGACAAAAGAATTGCCCCAGAACAGGGGGTCATAACAAATGGCTTTTGAAACATGTCCAGCTAAATACAAAAACAAAGAGATGTTTAAAACAGCACTAAATAAAATGGAAACATTTAAAAATAATCCCCCAAAAAACTAATTGCAACCATTCGTTTCACAGGATTAAATCCTTGTAGAACATTTTATCCAACTATTTGGACTAGGATGTGAACTTTACAAATTACTACTTTTTTGTTTTATTTGGCACCAGCTGTGTGCATGCTTCTGAAACATCACCAGTCATGCTGAGCATTTAGTAGGAATGTTGCAATGGCAATTTAGATGTTAAAGGGCATTGTGATTTTTAAGGGCTTGTTATCATGGCCAGCTGTAGCTAACAGCTTGTAAGAGATCAGGAAGAGGTATGTGATTTTCCAAGTAACAAGAGCAGCCTGTGTTTACCATGATTTCTTTTCTGCCACAGAATGTGAGGTAGCGGATATGGAAATAGATGTTTTCCCAGGAACAGTATTAATAAGTGTTGTTATAACTGTGTTGTCAGCATTTTAATATCTCAGAGAGTTTAAAAATGTCTAAAACAAATCAAATATGCTCTCCAACATGCAATTTAGTATTGATGGAAGTTGTTACATTGAAAGTTCTGTAGTAAGATTTTTTTGTGTGTGTCTGTTTTGTGCATTCAAACCAGGGAACATTTGTTAAAGCATCCTTTCAGCATTTGCCTATTTAATTCTGACCAATCAGGGCCAGGATTATGGTTCATGATATAAGATGAACATTAGCTACTAGATAAGAGGAGGGGACACTCCATGGAAGATCGTGGTCCAACGAGTCTTTGTCACAGGATATTCTGTACCTTCTTCTGATACTGACTATAGCTGGAAAACAGAGACTAGCCTGCTGAACCATGGGGTCATTTAAGATAAATGAGCATTGTTTGAACGTACCTTTTAAATAGTGGCTTTAAGTAGAATATGTTTGTAAACTAGTATTGGCACATAAAGCCATCATTTTCTTGATTGCTCGAAAGCCTTGAAAAGATACATGCATATTTTTCTTTTCAATGTGGAAAAAATAAAATTAAGATACAAACTACTCTCAAAGTATTTTTTTTTCTGAGTTTCTTGGTTAGAAAGACATTTATAAAATACTCAGTAAATATCTCATCATTTGTTTTATTTTCTAAGATTTTTTTAATGTTTTTTTAAAGATTGGTAAAGTAGATGCTCTGTGATATAAATATCTGCATAACTGCACGCGAGATTAAAGTAAACAAGTTATATATCAGATACAGACATACCAGGACCTCATTAAAAAGTTGGAACTGACAGCACCACACAATTAGCTTTTGTGTCTTGTAATTATGACTTATGGCCAAAGGTAAATTGATAAGTCTGATGAAAGGAAGTCCTGTAATGTGTTGGATGTCCCTAGACTACCAGTTATACTTCACTTTTCACAATCCAGGAAAGATGGTGAGCCTTGCTGGACATACTGAAATTTCATTGTGCGAACTGGACAACATTATTAAACAAGTAACTGAACTACAAAGATAAAGATACAGGCTGTCCTTTACTAAATCTATAAGACTTTATTCTGTACATTGTATTACTCTATCAGACTGATGTATTGTCTTTGCAATGGTCAGAATACAGGAAAGAAACGTAATGAGGAGTGCAGAGTAACAAAAAGAACTTACATAGAATCATAGGATGGAGCATGTTGCTGGCTCATATTTTTCATCCACTAATACCCACAAATCCTCATACATACTCATGCAAAACTATGATTATAATAAAAATCAAATACACACTGTATGAAAACCTGAATAACAACTAGGTTTTAGCTAAGGAAGAGCTCTTCACTGACCTCTGTAGTAGTTAGACTTTGTTAAAAACTGACTACAAACTTAATTTTTTCATCTTCTATGACCAAACCATCTCCCACAAGGTAGTTGCCACCTTGTTCCCCCTTGAATTACCAAGTGTTCTGAAGCAAGAAACTCCATTATGAGAAGGTCTGAGATAACCTGCTCAGTGATGATCTGACCTCAGCCGTTGTTTTTGTGCCTGGCTTCATCTGGTTCCAACACTCTTTGTGTGAGCATAAGCCAACATGTAATTTTAAGTAAAATGTATAAATATGGTAAATGTTATCCATAAAAAGAAAGGTACAGTCTTCCTTTGACTGTTGTTGAATTTTGGCTGTTTCAGCATGCTCTTGCCATGGATTCTGCAGTCCATTAATGGCACTCTGTGTGCAAATTCATGCCCTTTGTTTGTTTGATCTTACCCTCCTTCATTTTCTGAAAATAAAAACTTGGGAAGTAATTAGTAGAAAGAAAACATCCCCAGGCCACTCTGCTCCGTTTATTCATCACCTTAATGGTAGAATTTTCAATTACTGTGATTCCTCTCTCTCCAAGATGGGTACAGCCATCATACGGCTGGTCTACAAGGACTTTACCTGAAGAAGTAAGCCACGTCTTGTTTACCTCAGCCTTCCACAAGAAATTGAAGGAAAACCCACTACTTTTCATATAGACTTACAATCACAGTTAGGTGGATTTTGTGGACTAAGTCATCCTGTGAATGTGTTAAAAAAGTATTAATTAATTTCTGTATTTAATGCAGACATAAGACTGAATCAGGAGCGTGATTCCAATGTCATTTGGATATTTAAGATTCAGGGGAATTTGTCAGCACTGGTGCCACCAGGCTGTAATAGTCCTGACCACCCCCCTGGGACACCCCCCAACTTATCAGAACTTATCAGAAGCTACTGTTTGCTTGTACCCCAGAGAAGCAATCTCCTTCTCCTGGTCTGCTGCTTTCAAGATGTTCTGGCTCTGTTTCTTGTGGGATACGCGCTTAGGCAGCGCTTCAGTTGCATAGCATATGAAGTAAAGGATTCAATGTGGGCACTTCAAATAGCAGCGGTATGGAAGATAACAAGGTTGCTCTCTGAGACACTAAGCTTTCTCCATCTCCACACTAAGCATAAACTGCTAGAAGGAGAAATCCTTTTCTGCTACTTCTCTTTGGATCCAGGGGTGAGTATTCAACATATCATCAAACAGACCAATGCTCTTCACAATGAGGACAGAACAGAAATTGTGTCCTGGTAGGAGGCCAGAGGACAGGTTGCATCAGTAAATAATGATGCAAACTGTAAAAAAGCTGCTGCACAGTATTACAGCACATTTCAAAGCATTTTCAAAATTAGATATTTTCACCATCCTGAAAGCCATATCTGGTGAATCAGCTATTTACTGTAGATGGTAAGACCTGCAAAGAATCTTTTTCTGCACAGTTATAGGCACCTTGGTTTGCAGATGCCATAAATGAAAGCAGGAACTGCAGGGAGTCTGGCAGGTTTCATCATCACATGTAACTTATTACACTGTTTTAAATTTGAATGTTGCAGACACTCTATTCTGAACTATGGATTTATTTTTAACTACTAATTGTCAAAATAAGTAGTAACAGCCACAATTAAATATAAAATATTTTTTCTGATGGTAAATAGTAAAATAAAGACTACTTGCTACCAGAGAAAGTGCCCATTTTTCATCAAGGAATGAAAAAAAAATAAAGGCTTTGACTTTTAGATGTTTTGAATGCTTTAGTCTGCCCAGCTAGTGAGGAAAACAGGCTTAAAATCAAGTTACATAAATACTTGCAAATATGCTACTCATTCTGCATATGCTCTGTCTTAAAAAGCTTCTGTGAACTTCTCTGAATTCTATTCCATTTTATGATCCGCAATAAATCTACAAATAGATTACCCATGTATGTGACAACGTGGCAGTCCCCGTTTGTGTTATTTTTCAGATAAATGTGGTTTAAGCATCCTGTTGGTACAACCCTTTCCAGCCGGGTTTGTTTCCTACAGATATACTTTCTCCCGAGAGCCCAAAGAGTACCTCTGTTTGGCTGCACCAAGTGAACAAAACAAAAGATTCTGGAGGCCTGTTTAATATTGAATAGAGATGAAGACAAAGGTGTCCATGTTGTGGGGACTTCAGTTTTCAGTCTTAATTCCTCGGGGCCTAAGACCTTCTCCACCAAAGTTAGAAAGAATTTCTCCCTTGTCTTCAGGGGAAGTTGGTTTATGTCTATTTATTTCCTAAAAGTACTTTGAAAATCCTCTTGTGATACTAGCAAAATATAATATCTGCTTTCTTCTGTTCAGCAGTCATATTGCTAATCTGTCTGACAGTACACTACTGAAAAAGGAAGGGCTACAACCTGCAAGTTTCCTTTCTGATGAGGTGGGGTTTCAGTGAGAGACACAAAGAATTTTACTCTCAACTTTGAAACTCATTGCCAGCTGACTGATATGAATATGAAAATCATTGCATCTTTTTTTTTTTTTTTCTTTTTTAACCTCAGAAACTTTTCAATCCTGACAAATGTTAATGTAAAACCTATGGCATCAGCATGACCTGGCATCTACCCAACCTCTGCACCTGCACAATTACAGCCAAGCTTTCCTAAACACTTCTTCCCTAACAGCTTGTTTTGTTTTGGGTTTGCTGTTGTTCTGTGCTGTTTTCCCCACCTTTCTCTTTTTAAACACCAAACGTTTATGGCAGGCATAATTTTTCAGATGTTGTTTTGGAGAGTTTCTCAGAGCTAATCATATATGCCCCTTGAGAAGGCTTGCAAGAGTGGCCCACACCTGAAGCCGAAGTCAGTGAGTTCCAACAAAGATACCAGCAAAGATCCACAGCCACCTGGCTTGCCTGAAGGGCAGCAGGAGAGGCTGCTCAAGGAGTGCAGAGCCAGCAGCTGCGTTCTGCTCAGGCTACTCTGACAGTTCCCACCGTACCTATAAAAGTAGAGCTATCAATCACTAAATAAGATCAACCAGCATTTTAGTATTTCCCTCCCCTTTTTCTTTCTTTCCTTGTTGTAAATGGCCCTGAATGTTCTGCACCAATATACAGTCAGGTGTGTTTACACACAAGTTATTTGCATGAGTGCTTGTGACCTGTCAAGACACAGAAAATGGATGTCAGCTCATTATCAGAAAGGGGAAACAAACTAAAAAACTTTGAAAGTGGAGACTAGGAACCAGATACTTAGCTATGTTAATTGCCCAAGCTCCTCTGAGTTCAGCTGAGCTCTATCAATCTACCTCAGCTGAGAAGCTGGTGTGTGATATAAAGAAATAAGGGTGTTCAGATGTTGGATCTTTTTTCTCCAAAAGAAGTGGATATAGATCTGTTTTGTCAAGTTTGTAAAATTTGAATGGGTAAAATAAAGCAGGAGTCAATAGGCTGAGAATTCTTTTTATTTATGTTTATATAAATCTGGAATAAATCAGAAATCTGTTGAAATGTGTACAGATATTGTTACATTCAGAATCTGCAGACTTAAACACGTCTGATAGGGATCTAAAAGCCCATTCATTTTTAAACAGAGCCTCTCCTGCAACAGCGATGGAAGAGCTCTACGAAGAAACAGATGGCATGTAATGGACCGTGATTTGACCTTTCATCTACAATCTGAGAAGTATGTAGTGGGTCTGCATTACTGATCAGTAATTGCTAAATCCAGGAGTTCCTATTTTCAGATCAAAAGGAAACCTGTAACTAATTATGTAAAAGCTAAATCATAAAATTTGCACTTAATTTCACTGAGTTTATTCAGAGAAATGAGGGAAAACAACTCCTACTTTAGGATTTTGACCATGCTGACTATTAGATTTAGACTGTCATTTCAGGACTTCTTAGAGGAGGTTGCCTGTATCTTGGTTGCTGCTCTACACTTTAGGAAAGGAAACACAAACGCCTAAGCCTGTACTTGCTTTGTGTTGGTGCACTTTCATCAGAGTATTGGTGTATAAATAGTTAAGAACAGCTAATTTATCAGTCTGTAAAAATATGTGTATTACATGTGACATCATGTTTTCAAGAAAAGAAAAGAGCATCTGAGTGACAATAAAAGAATAATTTCAAATGGAAGATGATCTTTGAGCAAGGGGAATTAACGGCTATAGAAAATATTAGACTGACATAATGCGATTAAAATTCTGAACTTGTGTTAATCAGAAGGGATTCAGTGGTTAAGCATCACAGGCATTCAGATTCACATAATGTAAAGGAGTTTATGTTTACATGGAAACATTATAGTATGACATAAATCTTGAGAAAGGACACTTGTACTTTGTTTTTCAAATTAATTTTGAACTTTTTAATTGTCTTTACTGTGTGATACTCTGAGGAAAGTTTCTAAGCAAAGATCAAAACATGCAGACATAATTATCACCTGTTCCAGATGCTGAGCGTTTGCCTAGGTAGACATTCATTACCTATTTTAAAAGGACAATTATAGGGGCAATGCAGACACCCATGGTTACCTTTGTAAAATGTCTGAATAATTTAATAGCTTAAATCTCATTTGCTGGTTAATTGAAGTATCTTTATTTAAATCTTGAAAAAAAATTATTTACAGACTCTTATTTCGGGCATATTATTGGCAGTAGGCAGTTTTAGCCAAATTAATTTCCCAAGACTACTAGTCACTAGCTCTTTTGGAAAATCAAGTATATATTGCTAGGTGGGACCATCATCTTCTGAGATTGATTCAGTGAGATTATGATCACTACTTTCTGGGTAAACACCAATTCCTGAAAAAGTAATAAAAATAATCTTTAATCTTTGAAAATAGGTTTTTTTTTTTTTTTTTTTTTTAGCTAAATGAGCACCTAGTGACTCCAATTTGATTGCATTTTAGCCAATGGATGGGAATTGAATACCCTTGCCATTTTTGTGTGATGCTTCTTCCATTTGTATACAGTTCAACATGAGTTCAGACTAGTTACTGAAGAAGACCTCCTAAAATGTAGTTAATATGTTTCCCTGCACTAATTATATTTTCCTGTATAGGTGAGTGAATCAGGATTTTATTCACTGTGTTACTAAAAGCATCGTGAAGTCTCATTTTCATTACTGAAAATTCTAACTCCTCCTATTCATTTTGGCCAGGGATTTTGACAAAGAACATTCATTTTTAAAACCTTTGAAATTCTAAATCCCTGTGCTCTGACTTTATATTGTGATCCATTCCTCCCTACAGTCTTGCTTTATTTTAAATTCATAGTCAAGGACTTTGCAATAAAATTGTTTGATCTTTCATTTTATGTCTTGATGACTTGTAACTAGTTCAATTTTTAATTTTTTTTTTTTTTTTTTTTCCTAGTTGATGTTCATTACTGCCTATTCTAGAAGAGGAAGATATTTATCCTTCTGTGACTCTAACATGCCTGCTTCTGATGGGTATTTCTTGGTAAAACTTTACTTACAAATGGTAGCACTTACATCTTCTTATTCACCCAAAATGATCAGTAAAGATTGCTATGACAGCAACAAAACATTTAAACACTGAAAAAAGTCGGTCAATGTAAACTGACCTGCCCTACATCAGAACAGCATCTATCTCACCTTGTGCTTGTCCTACAGCTATTTAAATATATGTCAGCAGGTACAACAGGGAAAATATGCCAAAGTTCCTGAATTAGAAAAGTGCTTAAGTCCAATTTCAAGCAAATAAGCAAAGGTGTAAGTGCTTTAGGACTTTGCTGAGTCAAAATTTGCATGACTAAATTGCAGTCTGAAGACCTGCATGTTTGGACATGACTGATACCACAAAACGTATAATTGTAGGTACCCAAGTGATAATTGCACATCTGCATATGGAGTTGGATAAAGAAATTTGAAAGGGAAAAAATGCAAGATTGCACAAGTCATGTTATGTTTTGTTAGTAAAGAATGAAAATTTGGTATGCAAAACATTTCTCATTTTTCTTCTGGGTTTGGTTTGTTTGGTTGTTTGGGGAGGGGTTTAATAGGATCTGATGCAAATTCCATTGACTTCAATGGACTTTGGATCATATCACCAGAAAACAAAAACATTTATCTTGTATATAGAAATTCAGATACAGCAAATGAATTCCTCTATACCTTCAAATATTTGTTAAATTCATGCTAAATAATGTTTTATGCTAGATCTTTTGCTTCTTTAACAAATTAAAGGAATGTATTTTTGCACAGTTTATCCCACACAATACTAGTTTTTATTGAGTTAGGGTTCTTTGAATTAATTCCAGGTTTATCTGTACACACCTGTGAGCCATGGGAATAACTGTGTCAGTTTTGGATTTGAAGCAAAACTCAGAAATGCAGGCTTTTTTTTTTTTTTTTTTTTTTTTTTTTTTTTTTTTTCCAAATAGACTTGGAACAGAGATCTTTGGGGGGATCTTTTCAATTTAAACATTGATTATATTTCTCAGGCTGAAGCAATGTACTGGCTCCTGAGAAATCCAGAACTGCAAGGAATAACTTCACAAATATTTTTGTCTTTTCACAAAATGGGCTACATAAATACTGGTCATCTCTGATATTGATTCCATTCTCTAATGCTGTTAGAACAACCTCTAAACCATATCCTGGGCTGGTAATTTCACCATTGGAAAAAAAGAGCCTTGCAGAAGTTGACTCATAAGCTGCATGTGCAAGACCAATTTCTGGACATTGTCCTCTAGACACAAAAGAAAATGCCATAAAAGCCAATGAGAGGATTGTCTGAATACAGAAAGCATGAAAACTCTTGTGTTTTGACCCCAGTACAATGCACAGAAGAAGAGAGTTATGCATCAGTGCTGAAGAGGTACAAAGTATCTTCTATCTATCATAGCCTGATTTCCAAGAGTTTACACAAAGGAAGAAAAGGGTTGCTCAGCTCAAGATATGCAAAATCCTTGTCATCTCACCTCAGCAGGGAAGATGAAGCTGGAAGCAGGAGCAGGTATGAACAAATAATGTGGCCACTGACAAACTGCTGAACAGTTCATTTGTCATCTGTGGCTAACACTTGACACAGATGCACATCAGCCATCACATAACAACATGGATAAGCCCCCATGATCCCTAAGGTCAAAGAAGCCAGGAAGCAGATACAGATATCATTTATACAGGCATAAATCTGTAGTAATCCACTGCAGCTCACTGAATTCCTTTGGGCTAACACTAGGTAAACAGGAACAGAAATGGGTGGAAAAGTCACCATTGTGAAAAGTTAAATAGATTTTTTTTTAACGTCACATTCACAATTTCAGGCTTTTACAACAGTAAACAAAAGTGTCAGGAGCACTTCAACATACACTGGGCTGCTTTCCTCATTTAATTTTATTCTTCCTCAGCTTGAGCAGGGGAAACACAGAATAATGAAATTTGGAAGAAAAAGATTTATAATAAAAATTGTACTTCTATGCACACTTCTTTTCAAAGGGAATCTCAGAATTTTTAGTGATGGAGACAATAAAGAACATTTTTGAACTGCACATATTTTCACTGATACGGTAAACTGCTAAATTTAATTTTGTGCTACCAGATACGATGTTGTAATGATGGATGTAGTATAAATACACTGCAAACCATACACATACTGTAACTGCTGGTTCTCTGCAACTGCTTTTAGTTTTAACGGGCCTGTATATCTACATGTGCACATATACATGTACATTTATACATTTAATCGGAATAAAAGAGAATTTACAGAGTATACAAATATGAGACTTCTAGAAATTACATGCTAGTTTGACCTATGACCATTACAAAAGAAATCATTTAGTGCCACACTTACTCCCGTGGCAAATCTACATCAGGAAACAATACTTACTTTATGTATTTTTATTGTGCAAGAAGGATCGAGTGAGCTTAAACAGAAGTCCTTAAATGGCTTTTTCTTCATGCAGCGGGTAGCAGACCTTGGGAAACCACTGACAAAAGACCTTATGAATGCTAAAGGTTTACCTGGGATCTAGGGAAGATGGGATAGACACTCAAAAAAAAGATGGAAAAAAAATCCACGAAAGTTAAAAAAAAGATAGAAACAATGTTTGGTTCAGGAAATCCCCTGAGCCGAAAACAGATGGAGTCATAAAGAATACCTGGGCGAAGAATCAAACTTTGTCCTGTTCCTGCAATCTGTGAGGTGTCCCTGTTGCAGCCCTCGAAGCAGAACCCAGGTTCAGGCCAACTCTTGCTCTCACGCCCTACACTCATTCCTATGATATGTGATCTTATTTTAAGACAGCTAGAGGTAAAACTTTGTGTCAATAAAATAAATCCAGATTATAAAAATTCACAATCAGTTAGTGAAATTATAATCTGATGAAGAAAACTGCAAAACATCCCTCTGATTAGTCTGATATATTTTTATACTAATTTCTCTCTTACTGAATATCTTTCACTGTGACAGAATTCAAAAATACTACAGAGCATATCACATAAAATCACACTGTGAGGAATGTAGCATTTCTCTAATTTCAGTTTTTATGATTTTAGAAGTGATAGCACTTTTAAAAGTACTTCTTAAGAAAAGGACACAGTGTGCTAAGAGAATGATGCCATGTTTTGGCTACAAGCCAGTACTTAAAGCACACTTATGCTGTTGTGTTAATGGACACCATTTCTGGTCAGAGAAAACACAATTTACTGTAAGTGAGCTCAGCAAGCTCATTCCTTCTGGTTTTGATTTTTTGTTGCTGTTTTTTTTTTGTTTTCTGAAGGCAATCAATAATTGACTATCATAAATAACATTTGGGTTGCATTCCTTTCCTGTATATTAAATATAGTAATGGTTTTCACTCAGTGAAGAAAGTACTATGATAATTACCTTTAATGTTTAAATGGCTTTATAGTCCTTACTTGCCCTTACTCAGACAAAAATTGTTTCTGTTTCTTCTCTAAGTGCCAGCCATCACTCACTCTATACTGAATGTTGTGACAATCATTATTTACCTCCAGGGAGGTAAACAATAAGGTGTTGTTTGTTTTTTTTTTTTTCTTTCAGAGAAAAGCATTTTACCTCTCAGAAGATCTTGATCTCAGCAAAAGTCTAATAATGTATTTGTGGAAGCCAATTTATTTCTGCTAGATTATTAATCAAATAATAAAAAGTAAATACTAAATAAAGTTATAGATCAAATGCTAATATATTGGTGTGATTCTGTCAGGAGATCTTAACAAGACTTTTCCCATATAAAGTCATTGCCTCTGTATCTTCTCTGAGGCTGGAAAAATAAGCACCTTCTGCATTTCTCTTTTGGGTTTGCCAGAGAGGTTTTTTACTTCAGAATGTGTCATACATTTTAAAGAAAATTGAGTAATTTATCATCTATTATAAATCAGTAAGTTTTCTAAACTACCCAGACTTACTGGTTATAAGGTTCACAAAAGACACTCTTATCAGAAAAAGAAGAGACCAAAGAGATATATTGCTTTCTAAAATCTATACTTAGCCTTTGATTGATGAAATTCTTTACTCTCTGAAATTACCTTTTCCCTTAATGTAGCCCAAAGTAAGTCAATACTAATGTGAAATGACAGTGCTCTGCAAAATATAAGTTTGTCATACTTCAATGTGTTTGAGAAGTGTATTATACTGATCTAGCAGGGGGGACTTTAGGATAAGACTATATTTTCTACTGTTTTCTTGAAATTATTCTGAGGGTGTACTTGGAAAAACTGTTCAGCCTCAGAATATTCATTATGAGCAAAAAATTTCATAATCTCAGTTTCTAAAAGTGTGTTACAGTGTTAAAAAGAACAATACTCATCCAACTATTTATGCTACCTGTACAGAACGGTGATCTGTTTCCCTCTAATGGTGACTGGGTCATGTATTGTTTGGTGAACAGACTACAAACTTTCACCATAGGCAGAAATTGCTGCTCTTTGGCTTTACGCTTCAGTGAGATCATATTTATTTTTATCTTAGTTTGCTAAAATTAGATACGTTCCTTTTTGCTTATGAACAGTTTCACTTGCAAATACTCTGTGCTTTAAGATTTGCATTATTCACTCTGAGAAAAAAAAAGATTTAGATGCATTAATGTTAAAATCAGAGTGTGCTAGAGTGGTCCAGACCAATATACTGAAATTGGGTTTCAGTCAGATATATTGTTGCTCCAAATGTGTCTCAGACAAATGATCTGTACTCAAAGTTAGGCAAAGCTGTGGCATACCCTCCTTTTTCTCTCTGTCTCTAGCACTGTTGGCATTTTAATGCTAGAGGCTGAAACATTGCTATTATTACTAAATCCCATGGGAGCATGAGACATACTCCAGAAAAACACGAGATCACTATAACAGGACAGGCGAGTTTCCCTGCATCTTCCTGTGAAAATTCACTGTTGGTTTTCTGTTGCAATTATCACGTGATTGGGCACAAGGAGTCACTGCATTTATGAATTCCTGAAGAGCATTTTTCTGAAGCTGAAAACCATCTTGGCAAAGCTCTGTGCAGGTATACACTGGTATTAGTGCCCCCTCTATTGTGCAGTGACTGCTGCCTAAAGATAAACATGGCAGCTTTTGAACCACTATTGAAAAAAGCACAATGCAGTGTACAGTAAGAGAAACATTTCTGGTTTAATATTTCATTTATTAGCACTACAGCTAATGAAATATCATGAAAGCATGTCCCTCTGTTGAAGCCTAGAAGAGGCTGGCAATAGTATGATGGTTTTAATGAGAAGTAGACTGGGAGATAAGGAAGATTTTGTCAATGGCTTTGCCATGTACTCTTGATTGGGGTACTACCTGGAACATGGGAGGCTGAAGTTCAAATTCCTGTTTTAACTGCCATCACCCTGTACAGTACAGTGCACTTCTCAGGTCCATTAAATTGTAATAGGAAACTGCTCATATACTTATGTTACAACCATATGTGTTGCTCCTGATCTTTTGCAAATAATCGCTGCACCTGAGTAGTCTGTATCCCTCTTAATTTCTGTTCCTTATACTCGTCATGGTAATGATTGATTGTAGTAGCGTAAAAAGTAAAATATGGAAAAGGTTATTTCTGCAAAAGCAATAGAGCATTAGAAAAAAAATAATTAAAAGAAAACAAGAAGAAACCCCCTTACAGCAGACCAGTGTTAGACAGAGCTGCTGTTTCTCTGTGCCTTTGAAGTCTGATTTTTCTCTTTGGCAATCATAAGCTAGGTTCTTCCAGCTGTTGTGTTCTTTTTTTTTCCATTTATCCAGGTGAGATTGTATTTAATAATCTGAGTATTCTGTCAGAGAAATTTTGGTGAGTTTTTTTTTGATTCAGTCAAATGAATTTTGCAAAGAAAACTCTTCAATATGTCCATATTGCAGGTGTTACTGATCATGAATTCCAGGATGTTTGTTTCTTTCATTTTGTACATCTAATGGAGTTCGGAGCTCTGCAGTAACTGGGGAGCATTTGATTGTCTCATATCGGGATCCAGTGTCATTTCAAAGATTCAAGGGCATCCAAAATGCCTACATGGACCTGGGACATCCCATGCAGGACTTGGACATTTGATCCCTTCTGACAGAGGTTGAACAGATATCCTGTGGTGCCTAAAATAAGTCAGTATTTAGCTGTAAGCAAGGGAATCTCACCCCAAAGAGTGTGTGTGCATTTAGGTTGTGAAAGGTAATTGCGGCCACCTTGACTGTTGAGTTTGTGATGTCTTTACAGTTAATGCAGAACATTACTGAAGAACATAGAGAAGAACATCCAGCTATGAAATCATGTGAACTTGGGTCTCAGTTTAGTTTCTCCCATGTAAGTTTCCAGGGGTAAACCACTGAGCTGCACTAGGCTATCCCACCTGATCTCTGTCTCTCATAAATCTGGTGACAACATGTGCCAGACAGGTTTGTTACCCTGGGGCATCTCAGGCAGCACTAGACACTTACTTAGATTGAATTAATTTATGATTTGATTCAGTGAAGGTTACTGAATGAAGTTCTACATATCCACTATATAGGATCTACTACATATCCTGTATACACTATAGGAATGGAGTCCTATATATCCACAATGTAGATGTCTACATCTGAGCTAAATAGCCTAGGCTTCTGTCATAATCAGTGAAGAGAAAATGGTGAGGGTTTAGGTAAAATTAATCTAATTTACTTGAGAAGGAATGGATTGTCCTCCAAGATATCTCAGGTGCCTAGATCAGATCAAGACATTAATATCTTTCTATCAGATTTTTCTCGTTCAAAAATGCAAGTAGGGAACATTGTATGTAATACATCTCAGGACTGAATATGTACTGGAGAGGAGCTAAGTTTGTCCACAATGTACCTATTTCCTCTCCTATGACACTGTTAGAATGGGAAGCAGATCCTTATTTGACACCTCTTTCCTTTAAGTGAAAGCATTTTTAAAGACTAAAAATTTTCCCACGTCCTTCTGTGTGAGAAAGTAGTGAACATTACCCAACCTTCCATGGGCCTAGAGTTCAGCTCTCAGGGAAGGAAAAGAAATTTAACCGTTAGCCTGCATCTTTTGCAGCGGTTTTCATGGGTGCAAAGGAAGTCTCACTTGTTGCGTTCTAATATAGTATCATTTCAATTGTGTTTTGCCTTATGACATCTCAATAACAAACATAACAGAGAATCAGACATAAAAAAGGCTCTGTTACACTTCAGATCTCATTCTACAAAACTTAGGTACACATCTACCAATATTCTATTTTAATATTTGCATAATACATCAATATACACTTATTTTGAGGGGATTTCTTTTCTGTGCTATAGATCTCCAGAAAATGTTAATCACCAGTTTTAAGCTGCAGGAGGTGAAAATAACTTGAGAGAGATTTTTTTGCGAAGGTAGCAGAAACTAAAGATTATAAAAAAATGTCTGCTAATGGACTTTTGTAAATGGTGTGATTCAGGTAAGAAAAAAAGAAACAGAAATAGAAAATAGCAGGGACTGAAATAAAAAAAATAATGGAATGGAGTGTCAGCAGTTTAATGTGCATAGTTTGTTTGAGTTTCAAACAAGACAAAAAATGCTTTGCTTCAGGCAATTTCTTCAAACAGAAAAAAAACAATCTTCCATCACTTTTATTTGTAGAGGTTTTTTGAGTTACTAAGTAACCTCTACACTAAAACATTTCTCCTTGAAATAGAAACTAGGGAAGCAAAGCAGGAGTCAGGTCTTGCAGTTCCTTAGACAGATCACTGATCTGTGGAGTGAGGTTTGGAAGCACGAAAGATCATTCTTTACATAATCTGATCTTGCAGGTTCCCTTCTGTCTTTTTTCCCATCACAGGTTTCAGATGCTGAAGAGCTCTCTAAGAAAGTCTAATACAAGACAGTCTAATACAATATTTCCTGGCAGGTTTCTTCTTAAACGCATCTTACCCATTCACTTTTTCCCCTACATCCATGAATAATAGACAACTCTTACAGTTCTGACTATGACACTCAGTCCAGCTGGAGAGAAGGAGCCAGTGTCACATAATTCCTGGCTGCTGAGTGGGAGGTGACTGCAGCCAAAGATAGGTTAAATAATGATTTAACCTAACTTTACTTTTACCAATATTTTGATAATTTTAGGAGCCCCATTTTTTGTCTCTTCTGTATGGATCCTTTATATGCTCTGAAGAAAATCTAGGGTGAGAAGGAAAATTATTCTTTTACTTTGGATCATTGTTTGTCCTTCATTCATTTCAAGCTTATTTAATATCATTACCACTATAATTACACTTCCTTGCTTTTGTATTCCTATTTTTACTTTTTATTTCATTTTAATGATGGACACCAATTAAAATGTCATAGCTCATTCAAAACCCTATCACCACTGTTGAGTGATAGTAACTTTTCTACCATTTTGCCTGAAAGCTGCCAAGGAGAAAGGAAAGAATAGTTAACAGCATCACTCATAGCCTGATGCTCATGTGATAAACAAAATATTCTTTTGGGAAATAGGCCATGTGAATGTCATTAAAACATAATAGCACTGTCTGAGGAAAAATAAATATTATACTTTCACCAGGAATCGAAATATCTGAATATAATGTGAGTCACTCTTAAAGGACAGCTTTAATTTGAACACTGATGGTAGTTGTTTCGGTTCCTTAAAGACTTTGTCTTGTAAACTTGAGAGCTGTAAAAGCCAAATCCTTCCCTCCCACTTCACTCATCTATCCATTCACATCATCAGCCCAAGCAAAACACTTCCTTGCTTGCCTGCTCTAATCAATCCTGAGAGCCTGTGAACTCCCATTAACTTACTTAACTACTTCATAGGGGGTATTGTAAGAATTAATTAAACAGTTCCTGTTTGGACCCTGCTTTGAATATGTATGGTGCTGTGGAAATGTTATGCTATTATCTAAGCAATAAATAATGAATAAATCATTTAAATCTTTGACAACCTCCAGATTAGCTGCAGACCAGCCCTTTCCAGGCTTCAGGATTCAGTTACTGGTTACGGGGATGTAAGTCCACACAATTTGGCATGTGGTTTCAGTATAGTTAGGTCAGCATCTACCAAGTGAGGATTTGGCCTGAATCAGTGTCTGTTTTCGTCTCTCTTCTCTTATTTCTGCTGTAGGTAGCAAGTATCAAAGGAAAAAACTCTCTCCTTTCTTGGTCCACCTCCTTTTTTTTCAGAAGGTCAGTGAGCACTCCATATTCTGATGAAGATAGAGGATGGAGTCCCAGGAGCATGTGCAGGCTGCAGTAGAGGAAGAAGCTGCCAAATCTGCAGTTTCTTCCTAAAGTTATACTTTATCGTCAGCCCACTCATGAAGATGTCAGGGTGTCCTCCATGTTCTCTGTCAAACCTGCACCAGAATGCCTGTCAACACCATTAGAAAATTCTCAGTAAAAATAAACTTGAGATCATTACACTGAGGCACCTATATTAGCATTCACACAGTCCTTCCTCAAGGTCTGTAAGGTGCTAGAGGGAAGGTACACTCCCTTTACTTGGTTTTGGACTTGTTCTCTCCTTCTAGGCCAGCAACTACATTCCTTTGGAATAAAATAATTTTTAAGATTGCTGTTCCATATGCTAATTTGAAAAACATTTTTGAAAAGCATCTCATCTCAGTCTCCTTTCTTTATCCTTTTGGTATACGATTGTCCTGATCCGATATCGGGGAGGGTTCTTAAACAGTCCCGAGATCGAGATTAAGACACAAACGAGGTCAGATGCTGCATAACCTTATAAACTTTATTTTCTATAACAACTAATTAGAGTGATAGGACAGAGAGGAAAAGAAAGGAAATTGTCGGAATCCCTAAGCAAGAACACGGTAGAGGCACAACTAATTACCATCACCACGACCAGGGATCCGGCGATGTTCTGTCGGTCCGATGATGCTCCACTTTCATGGCTCCAAGTTGGTTCTCCTTACCAAGTTGGTTTCCCTCTTCTAGTTGGTTTCCCTCTTCCAAGGAGTACGCAGTCTGTCTTTTTTATAGTCCACGTCCCCACAGTTTGTCTGCCCATTTCCATGGGGCTCGTTGTTGTAGGTGCCACCCCGTGGTCCTCTGTGCATGCATGCCCGGGTGTCCATGGTGGTCGTGCTGGTGAGGGGCCGATCTGTCTCGCTGTGGTTTCCCCTCCACCCGGCTCACGCGTAGGCGCAGCTCGATGGGGGACTGCTGATGTCCTCGTCTAGGGTGGATGTGGTTTTCATCGGGGACTGTGTGTTTCCTTCAAGATACGCTCCTTTATGCTGAGTCAGGAAGTGGTCATCGTGGAGACAGCGATGTTGAGACATACTAAAAGTCCAAAAAGTTCCTCACAACGATAGATCAGAAAATGAAGATTTAAGTACAATTAAAATAAGAAGAGAACATAAGTTTCTCCAAAATGTTGCCAAATATAATTGTGCATAGTTGAGTAAACTGTACAAACAAAACAAAATTATCTAGGAGATCTTATCCATTTTCCCCATCCTTGGGAACAATGCTGTAGGAAATTGATATATTCCTTCTCTAAAACTATCCAGAGGAAAAGTCTTCAGTCTCCATGTTACTCACGGCTATCTACTGTCACCACTCATTTACCTGACTACTCCAGAAGATTTCAGCAGTCATTCTTTTGAAATGAAGCTACTACCAGAATAGGCCAGTTTAACAGTTAGAAAGGGACAGTGAGGGTCATATGCCTACCTCCTGCTTCATAAGGCCAAGTATTTGCATGTGTAGGGCAGGTCTGAGGCATTATATGAAAAAAGGATTCAAGCTTTACTGAAGAGAAGGGAGTGTGAATGTACAAAATTATCATTAAATGGTCAAGGAAGTAATCTGAAAAAAAAAAAAAAGAGAGACAACTGGGGACATCAAGGAGTTTTATAGACCGCTATGGCAGTGTTAAATTAATTTAAGCACACGTATAGTAATGTGGAGGAACAAAAAAATGAGTTGCTTTCCTATGTGAGCAGGAGAGAAGCAGTGCTGAGATTGTCATGTAGTCTTAGTGCCTTGGCACTGGGGACCTGTTCCATCATGGCACAGTTTCTTATCAGCTCCCATGGTCTATTTTGTTCCATGGAAAACTCACCACTGGGGAATGGAGAGAAGGGTGAACACTCCAATCATGTTTTGGGCCATGGCTAAGTCATGATGTTAGACACGGACATTGAGGAATACAGTACAAATATGCCTCAGACACCAAGGAGGACAACTGAGTACGGTATTTGAGATAAAATCACATAGTAAAATGATCATTTCTAAGCTTTAGAAAAAGGTTTTTAACATTATGTATTTTTACTTTGACTGACTTCAAGACAAATTTAGATATTTCTTCCCCTAATCTCTGCCAGAACTAAGTCAAATCATGACGCAATTAGTTTTAAAAACCTCAGTGGGAAAAGCACTGCATCCAGTCCCACTCCACCCAGTCATGAATACAGTTAGAGAAAGTGCTCAGAGGACTATGCTGCTGTCCGAGGCAGGGAGTTCTGAACAGTCTAAGGGCAAGAGACATCTGTGCCTACGCTGCCTGAGTCCACTGAGATAGCAGCGGGTGTTTCCAGGCAAACAGACAATCCCAGATTTTCACTTGTGTTTTGTGTTTGTTTCTTTTAATAGCTCAAAGAGCAAAAAAAAAAAGCACACACGCACCCCACCCCACCCCCAACAAAGGACATAGAACAGGATTCTTCCAAATCTTGTTAAACTGCATTTCACGTACTTCAGTAAAATGGTCATGGCAAACCACTTCATCTGGGTAATATTTCTCTTTTTCTTCCCTTGGAAGGAAAGCTTCTGTGAAACAATTTGTAAAGTGTGTGAAGCAAGCTATATGGGAACATGGCAGACCATCAATTATTCATGGATGATCAAATGCATGTCTCCATACCCTCAGTTTCTTATTTCCATTGGACAAATTATTGTGCAAAGCATCTTCTTGATCTTGAAGGAATTACTGAAATTTTGATGGACAACAGAGGGAGAATTAATGACTTTGAGGATTGCACAAACTTTTATGTTCAGAACATTTGGGAAAACATCAGTGATGTTATTGAGAGGTTTTGCTATTTTGTTTCAAATAGGAAAACAAATTAATGAATTCCTCTTCCATGTTCATTGACATGAACACCCTCTAATGTCCATGTTCATGTCAGAACATATCTTTTACTGTAGGTCTTAATCCTCCAATGATTAAGGCATTAGGCTTAATTTGAATGTATTCATTACCTGCAGTCTTTGAAGAATTAAAAGTATTGATAAGACCAGTGCTGATTATACATAAGGAAAACTCAGAAGTCTTTTGATACTTGTAGAATTAAAGTACAAACAGCCACAACAAGAATTTCAGAAAACCGTAAACTAAAAGATTCAAGTTTTACTAGGGAGCTTCTGCCCTTAATTGCTATATACAAAGAATTCACACTACCTTCCTTAAGTGCCTACCTAGGATGACTTAAGTTAAAAGGCTTATCTCTTATCTAGCCAAAAGAGACAATTAGGTTTCATTCTGAGGCTGATACAGAGCAACCTGTTTAAAAGGATACTAGGGATTTCCCTTGGGATAAACTTCATTTTCTCTGCTGACTGTATAGGGAGAGGAGAGAGACTGATCTTCCAGCTCAGCATATAAACTAGGCACTTAAAGCTAGGATGAGCACACACCTTTTTGCATTCCCTTTCATAAAAGTGCTCAGTGCTCTTCCAATCTTGTTTATGTATATATATGCTTGAAAATAGAGAAACAAACATGCTCATTGTACGTGTGTGCACATACACGGGTTTCCAGATGAACATGTGTTTTGCAACAAAGAAAAATATTAATACTATGTCCTCCATTTGAGCTCTTTTGATCATCACTTCTTTCTTTTTTATCTAGCAGCTTCATAGTTGCACAGTTGAATTTTAAATTTGCATATCGATAATCAAGTAACATTACAGGGACTGTAAAGTAAATGTACAAGACATCTATACACGTTGTATAAATCTGGACAGGCATTTCATATCTGAGGTTACTTTTATTGGAAAGCGGTTTGCAATCACTAGAAAAATACACGTTTCCAGGTCAGTAAAATCACATGTTTTATCAAACAAGGAGCCCTCTGGGTATGCTGAGTAAGAACTCAATAGAATCTAGTTTTAAAACTTTATGCTTTAATTAAAATGTATACTGATGTGTAGTCATTTCCCTGAGCACAGCAATATGGTAATAAGCCTTTAAAAAATTCAGATCTCTGCAGTTTCATAGTACATTTTTCAATCTGATCAAACTTTTTTTTATTCTCTCTAATCAGTACTTTTCGTGGTTTGTGCATACAGTATTATATTTGATTCAATTCCCCTGTGGGTTATTACATATCTTAATTATGTTGAGTAAAGATCCCGCAGAAACACCAAAAAAGCAGTATGAAGTAACACTTGTTCTCCACAAAGACTCTCATATACCTAAAAAGACATAGTCAACTTCCATGAGAAAATTTTGTTTCTTGCTATCTTGCATGGTGTGGTGGTTTTGTCTGGGATGGAGTTGATTTTCTTCATAGGAGCTAGTGTAGAGATAGATTTTGATTTTGTGCTGAAAACAGTGCTGATAATATAGAGATGTATTCATTATTGTTGATCAGTGCTTACACAGCACCGAGGCCTTTTCTGCTTCTCACACCACCCCACCGGCGAGTGCGCTGGGGGTGCACGAGGAGTTGGGAGGGGACACAGCCAGGACAGCTGACCCCAACTGACCACAGGGATGTCCCAGACCATATGATGTCATGGTCAGCATGTAAAGCTGGGGGAAGCAGAAGGAAGCAGGGGGATGTTCGGAGTACCAGCATTTGTCTTCCCAAGTCACCATTACACGTGACAGATCCCTGCCTTCCTGGAGATGACTGAACACCTGCCTGCACGTGGGAAGTAGTGAATTAATTCCTTGTTTTGCTTTGTTTGTGTGTACGGCTTTTGCTTTACCTATTAAACTGTCTTTATCTCTCAACCAACAAGTTTTCTCATTTTTACACTTCCAATTCTCTCCACCATCCCCCATGAGGGGAGTGAGCAAGCATCTGTGTGGGGCTTAGTTGCCAGCTGGGGTTAAACCACGACACTCAGTAAATTGATGTACGCACAGCAAAACACAAGCTGATGGTTAGATAGTTCCCAGCTTCAGGTGATGCTGTTTTGCTGCAACAGCAGCAGTTAATCCCTAGATGGACCAAAAGAAACCAGAGGCAGACAGGGAAGAAAGATAAGTGGGAAATACAGGCCTGGGAGGTACCCCCAAAGAAACTGAATTTATCCACTTCTAATATGGATAAAATTACATTTTCACATTTCTCAAAACCTGTAGGTTAATTTTTCCCTTTTTAAGTTTCCAGCTCCACTAGTGGAACGAAGCAATGTGCAATGACTGTCTCTCAGGGAGAAAAGAAAACGTGTAGGATTCAAGTTAAACAAGTGGTTTTTAACTGAAGACTGTCATAATGATTCAACAAGACATCTAAATTACATTATGCAGGAAACTTGAATTTTGAGAATCTGAACTTTCTTATTTCACACAGGATTTTATGTGTGTGTGCTGTATGTGAAACTGCAATGTGGAACTCCTGTACTTACATGTTTATTCACCTTACTTTCCTGACAGCTGATATACAAGAAAGAGAAGAAATTTATCTGCAGCAGACTAAAATCAGGATTTTAATCCCAGAATTACCTAGTAATCATGTTTATTGCCTTTACCACATGGAAACACTATAATACAACAGATTTACTTCATATTGAGGTGAAACTGTAAATATGCTGTGTATGATCTGCAATAAAATAACATCTGAACTTGTAACCCCTTGAAGTTAATCTTAGTTAATTGTAATTTAATTCCAAGTTTGCTACTTTGAGCTATGCTTTTACTTTCCCTTATTTTTAAGTTGTTTAAGAAAGCCTACTCAATTTACTCTGTATAGAATAGCAGTTTTTAGAGACTGCCTGGTGAAGGGCCGAAGAGGGTGTCCCTGGGCTCTTACGGTCCTGGAACACTCTTTTACTTGCTTGGAAGTTAAGAAAATCTTTGTGCCTTTGGGATAAATCTTACTAGGTTTCCTTGCTAAAGAGACTCTTTTCCTTTTAGTAGAGTGCCTGTACAATGTCATGATGTACTACTTGACTGCAGCTGAATAGGTGAATCAACCATAGGGCTGTACAATGAATTCAGAAGAAAATGCAGGACTGTGAAAACAGAGAATGACAGTTATATATGAGGATTTAGATTAAATATTTGGAAATATGTATAGAAAAAGACTTGTTGTTTTGTTTGTTTGGTTTTTTTTTTGTTACTTCAGAGCAGCTTAAAACCTAATTTCAGATGGAATAGAGACACTCTGGCATAAAACTTTACCCCTTTCATCTCACCTGCAGTGTGTGTGAGGGTTTTAAGCCTTTTATCCCTTCCTGGCTCAAGGAAGAGAACCCCATTCTACCTGTTTCGTTCGTCTTTGCTAGAGCAAGTAACAGTATTTGAAACAAATTCCACTAAAAACTTACATCTCATTTCTGTGGCATTTGTGTTTCATATCATACAAGTCTTTGGCTTTAATGGTGACTCCAAAAACCACCCACTCATCCAGGAGGACTTCTTTTAGTTTCATGATATCAATATTACACTTTTAAGTTTTACTTATTTAACATTTATATTATTTAGTAAAGCCTCATAAAATAATTGTAGACTATCCATGAGAGGTTCATATCTTAACTAAAGAGAGGTCGGTGGCTTTGTAAACCAGCTCTAGAAAGAGCTGTTACAGAGGGACCAGTACAGAGGAAAACACTGACGCAGTTGTAACAGGAGCAACTGAAACCTTAACCAGGGCAGGACTTCACAGTGGAAAAGACCAGACAAACAGGGGAAAGGAGGGAAAAGAAAGAAATTAGTGGCTATATCAAAAGGATTCTTAGTTCCTTCAGGCAAGCACAGCACCACAGAGACTGGATTCAGAACACATAACTGGAGGATAAGTATTCTGTGTGGCAGGGACTGTCTTTATTTACGTGCATATAATATCAAGTACATTTTGAGCCCAAGAAACAATACAAATTTTATTTATTTTGCTATTTATTTATGAGACCACTGGGAATAATAATGTGAGAAACTTGCACTGCTGGAGAGAGCATTTAACTTTTCTAGACATGCCCTATGATTTTTGTGGTTTAACCCATCAAATTAATTAAAATATTGCAAATGTTTCTCCTCAAGTGGTCTCTAATTTGCACATGTATGGAATCCTAGAAGTTAGAAATGGAAAAAGCACATTATTCAGTTCCATTATCTGCCTACACCATATTTTCTTTAGAAAGAAATTACCATAGTGAAACTCAAATATGCCCATTTGCAAGGGCAAATGTACAAAATAGTCAAGATAGACATCTATTTGCATAAAAGACCACATATATTCAACTGAGAAGAATTGAGAGATTGAACTGAGACAGACTGGAAACTTCATTTTACATTTGGGATGGGTGGCTTTTAAACGACTGTGAAAACCCTCAGCATGAGGTAAACATTAATATAATATTATCTTTGTTCTGTCATTTTCACACATATTTTCCCAGATAGACCTACACAGAAATATTTCAAATTGCCATGAGATAATTTCTAACCTAGTTGGAGTCACAACATACTGGACACTATATAAAAAGTCTGTTTTCAACCACAGCTTTGAATATATTCAGGTGCTTTGACAGACGGAGGGAGCTTTTGGATTTTTGCTACAACAGAATTCTGAAATTCTTCTACTGGAAAATAAAGCACAAGTTGTTTTAATTTCATTAATAAAAGAAAAAAAATAGTAGTGTGAAATTTAAAGTCCATTAAATTTTAAGGGCAAATAAACTATATTTATTAGGTAATTTGGTTTGTGCAAGAAAGCTAGAGAATTCAGACCTGATGTCTTAGGTATTTTCCAAGATTTGTTACCTTCCTCACAAAGTACCATGCATGCATCCTGCTGGAAATAACTGGTTAGGCAACAATCTCATCCTCAAATAATTTGTTTTCTTTTCTGGACATTTTGTGGTGGGTAATGGAGGATTATCTATACTGATACTTTCAAAAAAGCACCTTTCTCTTACTACCAAGCTTAGGGAAGATGTAAAGGTGAGCCTGTTTCTGCTCCTCTTAATGTTACCTTGACCCTCCAATAATGTTTCTTGTCTTGACCATTGCTTTATGAGATTTCTAGCTTCATTTCAGCTCCCATGCATGCTTGTCAGAGGGTAGTCTTTTACCATCTCCTGAAGATTTGTACCTCAAGAAACTCATCTCAATAACCATTGTGTTCCACATGTGGGTCCACCAGTTTCCAATGATAAATAAATAAACGAGTTTCAACAGGGGTAACCCATTCTGCCCTAACTTGCTATTTTTAAATGGAGAGAACCGTACAAAATTTTGAAATAGTTCCAAGTTTTTTTTTTTGGTTTTTTTTTTTTTTTTTTAAAAAAAGGTAATTTGCAGCCTCACTCAGAATTAATTACAACTGACAAAACTCTGGGTCCCAGCCTCCCCCCTCAACCAGTATTCTTCCCTTTCATCCAAAAATTCAGTGAAGTCAGGACCCTTCTGACTGTAGCGAGGCACCACAACTGACCAGAGCTTTAAGTGCTTACTACCCATTCCTTAGCTTTATAAGGAGCACACCAAAGCAAACAAAAGTGAGTCACTTTTCAAAATTGCAGCTGTTATTAGAAAAAAAAAAAAAAAAAAAAAAAAAATTTAAATGTTCTCTATGAGCTAGAATGATGTCTGTTAAGAACTCCCTGACCTGCAGAGTCCTCTCAGGCAGTCAGTCCAGCAGCTTCCTGAGTGGTGTCTCAGTGGTCCCTTTGGACAAAGTTTTCTGTGGTTCAACTTAATCTTTGCTCCCTGTTCTTTTTTCAGCCTCTCTCCTGGATGTGAGTCTCACTTTGTTTTGCCCTTCTCCTTGCTTGCCTGCTTACCATGGAGCCTGTCCTCTCTCATATTCTGAGTCACTTTTGAGGTACAAGTAATCTTTCCTGCAAGGGTGGGCTTGACCAAGTATTCAGCAATCGGAACAAAGTCACCATCAGCGGTGGCCTTAGCTGTCGGCCTGCATTCTTTTAACCCGATGTACTTGCAAGGAAGCAATGTGGATATCCATCCCCTTTCTCCCCCTGTCCCCGATCACACTGTGGCTGCTTGGATGCTGATTGCAGCTCATCCTAGTCACAGTGATTTTCATGACCGATAGATGAAGAGATTGCAGTTCAGCTATTCAGATGCTGCTAGTGCTAATAAGAAGACAATGTGGGTAATCAAGCTAAGCCACAATGCAAATGTGGCGGTCCAGGTTATAACATCAATATTTGTTCTCTCTACTAACACAAGCCTCTTCCTTCCAGTGTTCTCTTCCATCAAATGAAACAGCTTGTTCTCTCTGAAGTGTTTTGCATATTTCAGAAAGACAAAAGAAAGTATTTATAAGGAACAGACACTATTTTTTAGAATTCCAATGTAAGTACATCTGAAAAATGAGAGAAAAATCAGCCAATTGTTTTGAAAGGATCAGTACAAAAGTTCTAACCTTTTTGTTTGTTTGTTTGTCTTTCCCCTGAAATTATATTCACATATTCACTATTCAGTACACCCACATATGAACTGTAGTCATGTCTTTATATGACATTGTTGGTATATTTTTGCAATTAAAACTTGTCTGTTATATCAATCCTGCTGCTGACAGCTGTGTAGTAAGCTTATCGCTTGTCCTGTCACCCAGTTTAAATTCACACATGTGGAAAAATACTGGACTCAATTTACTGGACTTTTACCTTTCTGTTGCTGCATGGATAAGACATTTTATTACACAAGGAGCACAGACACTAGCAGTCAAAACATTGATAATGTACCAGAGACCAAATAAAACCAGCTTTTGGGAAGGGTATTAAAAAGAGTCTGTCTTTCTGACTGTCATTTCTAAATTTGCATATCATACACAAAAGAAATATGCCAAAGAGCCCATATACCATTTCTGATTCTAAGTTTTCTTTCTTTATCATTTTTTATTCTTTGCAAAGAATACCTATTGTTTTAATTTATAAAAGATGGCCAATTACAATAGTCAGAAATCACCTGGAATAAAATGGTAAACTTATAAATGTGTAAATTCAAAAAATTCTTCCATCTCTAATAATGGGCAAAGTTGAGACTTGTCAAGAAGCACTACAATGCAGAGCTGTCTAGTGACTTGAATATGGGCACAAAATCTCACCTCTAAGCCATGTTCCCCTACTGGTGGGACTGTGGCAAAGAGCCTGTGACTTCCTTTACCAGAATCTACATATGACAGAAAATTTCCAGTCTTTCTTCTTTTGGTAACAATCAAACAAATTTGTACCTATTTCCCATTCTAGAACCACAGGGCAGTAGGAGGCCTCCAGTCACAACTGCTTCCTCTGTGCTCGTGCTATATCTGGTTTCGCATCCTAGTCCAGAAGTTTGATTTCTTCCCAGTTTGTTTCTTGGGTTACTTGATAGCATATGCACATGTTTGTGTGAGACTGAGCCACATAGGCATGGAAGTCTAGTGCTGTTCCAGGTGTCCTGAGACCTGGCAATGTAGCACTGGACCAATAGGACATCATTGTCCTCTCAGCAGCTGAAGGTCAAGGCATGTTAAGACCTCTCAGATGACACTGTATGTCTACATTTAGACAAGTGGAGCCCATCCATTTCAGTAGGTTCTTTCCCTGAGACTGAGTTCAAGGCTAATGTACAAAAAAAAAGCAGTGAGGTGGATGAAGCCTTCTATAAACAGTTGGGAGAAATCTCACGGTCACTTGCCATTGTTCTTGTCTGGGACTTTAACCTCCTGGGTATCTGCTGAGATCACAGCACAGCAGAGAGGGAACAATCCAGGAGGTTCCTGGAACGTGTGGAGGATAACTTCCCCACATGGTTGGTGAGTGAGCCGACCAGGGAAGGTGCCCTCCTGGACCTGCTGCTTGTGAACAGGGAAGAGCTTGTGGGGGAGGTAAAGGCTGGAGGCCGTCTAGGTTGCAGTGATGGTAAGATGATTGGTTTTGATCCTTGGAGAAACAAAGAGAGGGGTTAGTAAAACTGCCACCCGAGACTTCCAGAGGGCAAACTTCAGGCTGCCCTGAAGGAAATGGAAGGCATTCCCTGAAGGAAGGCTGGACATGCTTCAAGAGAGAAGGCGCAGGAGCAGGCTGTTCCTGTGTGCTGAAAACCAAGCAGGCGGGGAAGGAGATCGGCCTGGCTAAACAGGGACCTTTGGCTGGATCTCAAGAACAAAAGGAGAATCTATTGCCTTTGGAAGAGGGGCCAGGTCTCTCATGAAGAATATAAAGATGTAGTGAAGTTATGCAGGGAGAACATTAGGAGAGCCAAAGCACAGCTAGAGCTCAACCTGGCTACAGCTGTTAAGGATAACAAAAGAGGTTTCTATAAATTCGTTAACAGCAAAAGAAGGATTAGGGAAAATCTCCCTCCTTGACTGGATGCAGAGGCAAAGACAGTAACTAAGGAAGAGGAAAAGGCTGAGGTGCTCAACGCCTACTTTGCCTCAGTGTTTAGCAGTGGAACTGGCTGTTCCCTGGACACCCAGCTCATGAGCTGGGAGATGGGGAGGGGAAGCAGACTGAGGTCAGCACAGTTGAAGAGGAGGTGGTCAGAGACCTGCTGCACCACTTGGATGCACACAAGTCTGTGGGACCGGATGGGTTACACCCACGGGTGCTGAAAGAGTTGGCAGATGTGCTCACCAAGACACTTTCATGATTTACCTGAAATCATGGCTGACTGGGGAGGGCCCATTGGACTGGAGGGTGGCAAATGTGACACCCATCTACAAGAGAGGCAGGAAGGATGATCCAGGAAACTATAGACCTGTCAGTCTGACCTCAGTGACAGGGAATGACATGGAGCAGGTCATCTCGAGTGCCATTAAAAGTCATATAATGGGCAACCAGATGCTCAGGCCCAGTCAGCATGTGTTTATGAAAGGCAGGTCCTGCCTGACAAACCTGATCTCCTTCTACGACAGGGCGACTTGCTCATTGGATGAGGGAAAGGCTGTGGATGTTGTTTACCTTGACTTTAGCAAGGCCTTTGACACCGTTTCCCACAGCATTCTCCTGGTGAAACTGGCTGCTCAAGGCTTGGATGGGCACACGCTTTGCTGGGTTAAAAACTGGCTGGATGGCCGGGCCCAAAGAGTTGTGGTGAATGGAGTTAAATCTGGTTGGCAGATGGTCACGAGTGGTGTCCCCCAGGGCTCGGTGTTGGGGCCACTCCTGTTTAACATCTTTATAGATGATCTAGACGAGGCACAACCTGGAGGCTGGACTAGATATCCCACAGAACCTAAAGTGAAATTAATTCTTCCTTTTGGGCAGCTGCATCCTGTCCTGGGACTCCTCAGAACTATGTATCTCCTCTCCAGTGCAGCAAACCAATGCTCACCTCCACTCTCTGCTCTGCTTGCTGCTCCCTTCACAGGTTCTCTCTGTCCTCTGCCTGGTGGGGCTTCCTACCAGGTGTTCATGATGTGGTTGCTGACATGGAACAGGCATCCCACCAAAACATGACACCATGTATGTGCACGTCATGGTTACATCTCTACTGCAAGACCCATGTGGTCAGCTCCTTCTCCCACACCTCCTGCCACCAAGCTCCTGGTTTGGCTGATCACAGGACACAGCAAAGAAAGTGTGATAAGAGTCACGGTTCATGCTTTTACCCCCAGCAGTAAATACTCTTGTTACCAGCCCAACACTTGTTATAGAACTTGACTACCTGTAGGCCACTACACTACTTGCTCTCAAATCTGCATCCCTCCTCTCCTGCTCACCTCCCTTACCTTCTCTCTTCACAGCTCCCTTGCTAGGATGTAGTCCTCCCTCCTCTGGACTAGATCTTCAACAGATTACTCTTTCTGTTGTCCTGCTTGCTGCTTCCCAAATACAACTGAGAACTTCTGCTCATCTGTATCAATAATTCCACTTACATATACATTCTTCTTCTATCTACAGTTTCTTATTTATTGTGTATTCTTCCTGGAAGAGGCTATTACATCTTCATATCTTAGCCTCTATTTGCCTCTAAAATATTAGATAATACATAATGATGAAATATTGAATGCTGTTAATGGTGTTGTGGAGCAGGAAATGAATTAGAATGGAGATCATGAAGGTTTATTAGTTCTGTGGTCTGTATTTTTTAACACTATGCAAATGCTAAGTGTAATTGCTTTTTACCATTGATTTGCTTGATTTATAGAGTTTAAGGCCTAAAGTTTGACACTGATCTTCAAGAATGACCTTTTTCATTATATAGGCTACCAAATATAATCCAGTAATTCTTTATGGAGCCCAGTATGTTCTTAGTGAGGTAATTATTATTGAAAAAATCAGATGCAATTTGGTGACCACATCTAATTTCTCAAAGCCATAACAACCCTTATAAGCCTTTGTTTTCCTGAGGATACCCTTCAGCAAGAACTTACTTTTGTGCTTTAGCATTTTAATATCTAATTACAATTTTAATTAAACAATCAAGATATGCAATAATAGCTTCCTCATTAAAATATGAATCAACAGGAAAATTAAGGTATTATGGAAACCTAAAGTGGGCTATGCTGCAACTGGGTCATTTTTTATTTAAGAGTTAAGTCTTAATTATTGGTTTTTGTCTAAAATATATATTATAAATTACCCAGTGTAGACAAAGGACCATCGCTTATGTCCATTTACATGGTGTGAGAAAACTAGGCAAAATTCTGCTGTCAGATCCCTCTGTGTCTTTTAGTTGTGTCCAAACTTGCCTAAATATGAGTCAAATGTGGTCTTTTAATTTCTGTTTTAGTTTTGTTTGGGGTTTTATTCCTGTCCCTTTGGGGTCATTTGAAAATGGAGAACAATGCTTTCAATCACTGTTGAATTTGTGGCAGCTCTCTCTGTGCCACATCTGAAGAGACTGCCAAAGAGCAGCTCCCACAGTCACAGAGATACCCTTGAGGGGGAACAAGGAAAATATAAGGAGTGAAAAGCTCTGCTGGAAATATATACCTTGAACCCCAATATCCTGGAAAAAACAAGAAGTGTTAGTGACATTGGATCTGAATTTATTTTTCTAAAAGGACCCAAAGCATTGATGTACCAATGGAGGCTAAGGAAAACTGTGGCAAGTAACTTCAGAAATTTTATATATGGAATAATTCAGGAAGAAACTTTTATAGGGGCTAGAGTTGATGTAAAAGCATGAGGCACTCCTCAGAAGTACAGGCTGAGGGGCTGACAGTTATCTTCTGTGAACTGGTTCTCAGGGAGCCTCCAGAGGCACCACAGGCAAATCCCATCTGCTTCACAGCTGCTGGAGGTTCAGCCACCTGCACTACCATGCTGCATTTCCCGATGGGCCCATGCCTGCCACCAAGCACGGGACAGAGTACCAGCTCAGTGATGACCTCAGGTCACCTGAATTGCTTCTGATAACTCTGGGACTAGCTGCTCTCATTCACAGCGAGGCACAGCAGCCTCAGCAGGAGAGCCTGAGGGAAGCAGTCCTAGAATTTAGGCTGAGTTGCTCCACATTATACATGTGTCAGGAGGCTTTGAGATGGGCAGGATGTTAGGCACCATTTTCATAGTTTTTGTCCTCTCAGCTTGGCAATGCTTAGCTTTTGTAGCATCAGAAAGCACTGTTGAATCTCAGTAATCTTCTCCATGTAGCTCATGAAAAAAAAAAAAAAAATCACGGGGGAAAAAAAAAAAAAAGTGCCTTTAATTTATTTTTATGGACTAGTTTTAACTTTTCTACCAACTGTAGCTGTCGTTCAGTGAACGTGTGCTGCCACCCATAGGCAGCCCCAAAAATGTCTCTTTGCTCTTTATAATAAACACTGGAGTCTGTTCTGTTCTCTCTCATCTCCCATCTATCCTCAGAGCTAACTACAGAATATGGCATTAAATTAACTATAAACAAAGTGAGAATGAGATAATTTCACTATTTTAGCTAAAGGTAGCTCACAGAAAATGTCTCATTACTTGTGAATATGGTATTATGATAATTGCTTTTCTTTGTCTATAAAAAGTGATATTTTTCCCCCCTGTTCTCCAATGTTTTGCTAGAAATTACTCTCAGTTAAATACAATTTTAATAATTTTTAATAATTAAACTCAACTATGCTTCCTCAACCAGAAGAAGAGAAGGCTACGGGGAGACCTTATTGTGGCCTTTCAATATTTAAAGGGGACTGTAGTGACAGGAAAAGGGGCAAAAGTTTTAAAATAAAAGTGAGTAGATTTAGATTGAATATAAAGAATAAATTCTTTACTATGAGGGTGTTCAGACACTGGAACGTGTTGCCTAAAGACGCTGTGAATGCCCCCATCACTGGAAGTGTTCAAGGTCAGGTTGGATGAGGCTTTGAGCAACGTGATCTAGTAAAAGATGTCCCTGCCCATGGCAGGGGAGATGGACTAGGTGATTTTTGAAGATCTCTTCCAACCCAAACCACTCTATGATTCTATATGTGAAATAAAGATTAATTAGTGGGTTTTGGTAACTCATAATTTGTGCACTCCATGCACCTATGCAATATGACTAATAATACTTGGGCCATAATGAAGTTAGCTATAATAGTGCACCAGCTGATGAGTTGGTCTAAAGGATGGAGAACAACTTAGCATTCTGACTTACTGACTTATTGCAGACTTACTGGCTGCACACTAGGAGGAGTAAAAAGCAACAGGTTTTGTTTTTTTGGGGGAAAAAATCAAATTAAGATCAGCAAAATCATTTCCAAGCAAGACGTGAATTCAATAGTATAAATACTGAAAACTTTGCATGATCATCCAGGAAAAGAGACAGCTTTGTTAATATCATTGCTACTAGCACTGGTGCATTGCTACATTTCAACATATGGCTCCTGCAAAACAGAAAAAACTATTGATAACTTGACAAAAGTGTTGTGTCTCGGCCTCTTCACAACAGGGGAATGAAAAAATCAAGACTGTTATAATTAGTATGAAGTGTTCCTACTGTAGTTTCCCTTTTGCCCCATTTTTTAAAAAAGGTGAAGAGGGAAATCACATTTAATATTTCTTTTAATCCATACACCCAAATGGTGGCCAGTTTTCAGGTTTTAATCTTCACTTTAACAAAGAGCAGTTGGGCAGCTATTGACAGCGAAACACAGCAGTCGACTACCTTGTAAATTAGAAGCTGCGGTAGTAAAAATGGATTTGTATATCACCGGGAGTAGAGAGAGTGTCTGCCTTGTAAATTTAATTAAACAGCAGGTGCAAAATCAGGTCATATGGCTCTGATGTGCCCCATGTGAGGATGACAACTAGACAATGATTCTAATATGAAGAAATTTGCATACATTTGCATTGGATTGCATAGAACATTGTAGCTCACACCTACTTTCTGTGTTTCATTTTGGGGAAGTTGAAGATTTGAATGAACGGTTCCTATTTAGTTTCTACAGCTAAACACAAGAAATGCTTTTGTTCTGTCATGGTAGGGAACATATGGGTTATGATGCTGTTATGTACCATTTTATGGAGTATGCTTACATGATAATCAAACATTTGAAAATGCAGCTGAGATACTTGTAATGACAAGAGAAGCAAAACTGGAAGCAGAGGGGAATACAGAGGAAGAATGGAAACCACCTCTGCGTTTTAATCTTTCCTTGATGATCATTTGTTTACTGGAGCATTAATGCAAATCTACATTCTGGTCTTTGTCCAGGGGGTGTCACAAACAATTCTCTTTGCTTTTGTAGTTAATATTGTAAACAATGAAATTATGTAGGTTGGAAGTGTCCTCAAATCTGGCAATTAGCACCTCATGATGATTATTAGTTATAAAAAAAAATACATTTTCGTACGTTACTGGCCAAAGTTAAGGGTAGAAATGCATAGATGATAGTTATTCTTCTTATCAGTTTAATGGGAAAACCAACTGTATAGACCCCCAGATCTTTGCTGTTAAAAATGTTAATGTTGGTTTAATTTTTGACAGTTTATCTGTGAGATTCTCAATCCCAACGCTGTTTTTGCTGACTGTGCTAGATGCATAAGTTTTAGAGGCTGTTAAAACACAACTGGGAGCACAAAATGAATCCTTAGGACAGAAAAATGTGGCTGAAAAGGGGCTTGTTCATTAGGTATTACCCAAACCTGGATTAGCAAAGACCGAAACCTGCCAGGAAAAGGTGGCTCAGGGAAGCGATGAGCATGAGCCTGTCTGTAACCCTGCAGGCTGGGCTGCAAGGCAGCATAAAATAAATTTAGAAGTTTGTAGTGGCTCTTATCTTGGGTGGTGGTGTCCCTGTAAACTGCCAGATCTAGCATTTATTGTTATGGTAACAGCATCGCACTATTAACACTGAATTAAGTGCAGGAATCATCCCAGATAGACAGTTCGTCCCACTTAAACTAGACACAGAGATCAAATCTAACTAGACAGCAGAGAATCCCTATGGCAAAGCTCTATATACCACATCTGTAGGAATAGCTCCCCCAGAAAGCAGTGCCAGATAACAGCAATCTAGTGTATCTGGTTACTCAGGTAACTTTGATTCCAGGTGACTATATTGCCCCTTAGTTTATGAGACAGCCTTTAAAAAAGCATCAGGCCGCATCAGGAGGCACCACCTTTAAATGCTCATGATGCTGGTTTTCACATACATATTAAGAGTAGACTTTAGCTCCGAGTGATATGAGTTTTACACTAGGGTTACACAATTGGTGGGCAAAGAACAATAATAACATGACAAAACTCCTGGTCACAAGGCTACAAAGATATTTGTCTTCTGCTTGCAGGTATTTCACAGTGCAAAACTGCTTCAGGGGGACACCTGAGGTTTCTTCTCACTTTGGACATTTGATTTTGTCTCTGCTGGAGTTCTGCAAATACAGTAAGTTTACTGAATTTGGCCCTAAGCATTTTGTTTTAAAAAAATCATATCCTTTGTCCTGGACATCCCAGGTGAAGCTTATAGAAGCTGTCAATATACCAGTTGCAAACACATAATCTCCAGTTCTTACACCAAAGAATAATGTAGAACTTCCTTTTAAGAGAAAAATATATTAGTTAATTCTTTTATTCAATTTTCTTCCATTTTTTAAAATTAAATGGGGGGGGAAAGAAGCTAAGGAAACAAAACCCAAGCATGAAACAAATCAAGTCATTTGGTTTACCATATTTTAATTTGAGGATTTTGTTGTTTGGTTTGGGGGGGTGGGGGTGGTGTGGTGTTTGTGGGTTTTTTTGTTGTTGTTTTTTTTAAATAACATGAAATGGTGCCCAGGAAAGCAAACATCAGAAGTAACACAATTAATTGTGACATCAATAAAAATTTCAGCAGTTCTGAGAAAATATTTAAATGACCTTCCCAAATAAAATGCCAGCAATGTATATTAAGCACCTGTAAGCACCTTTTTTAAAATAGTTAGCATACGAAATGCATTCAAACAGATTGGGTAGCCATGTTAATTGCAAAGCAAGTTTATTCCCATAGATCATAGAGCAAAAGAATAAGTTAAGAGAACAAAAGCAAAAGCACCTAGAAAAAGCAGCCAAGCACAGTAAGGAAGACACTAGTAAAATGAAAAGCAGACTGAGTGGTGTCAAGCTGTTTTGTTTTACGAGACCTTCCTGCGATGTGAAACCAAGGAGCCAGTGCATATAAAGTGCAGGAGGCAAGGAGCTCTGGTCAAGTCCCATGTGGCAGTGTCTTGAGATGGTGAGGAGAGAGGAGAGGTGGATGCTATGGCTCTGTCCCAGAGAACGGAGCCGTTTTCTCCACTAGTAGATGCAGACTGCATGGTCACTCCATCCTGATGGCATTGCGCCAGAACAAAATTCCTGGCAGTTTCTCTAGGACAGTGACTTCAGACCATTCCTGCATAGGCTGGCTGGTGCAAAGAAGGGCTTGAATTCCAGGAAAGGATCTTTATGGCTCCCACAAGCCTTTTTTTCCCAAATGACTGGAAGTGGTTTCAAGGACTGGGGTAGAGCAGTCCTGTGGCAGTTACACTGCTAGGAAGCAGAAACCTATCACTTGCAGTGGCAGCTTTCCCACCTTCTCCTGAGTGAAGGTGGCCAAAAATACCTAGCAGAAGAATGAACATTCTGATTTATTTCACCTGTGTGTATCACTACAAGGTAGGAAGGGGATATAAGTTTCTAACTGAATTCTCCTAACATGATACCAGAAGTAACATTCACAACAATATGAAACATTTGATCTGCCCTTTGCTAAGTTTAAAAATGTAAATATAAGTATTTTCTATGCAAATTTTCTCAATTCATACACCAGCTACCTCAAAGTACTCATGTTCACATATTCAAGGAAGATGTATATGGATAGTAAAAATGCAAGAATTTGTCAGTTGCTTTAGACATCTAAGAACCTGGTTCCCAACACCTTCAACCTCATTACAGTCCTTATTATTGGATTCACTAACTGAGCAATAACTGATACCTGGAAGTATCTTGGCCATTAAGATAATTACCTTAGGTGAATATAATTAATTTTTCTAAAACTTGTAAACTTTTAGAAGTCACCATTCCAGGGCTTTTCTTCAGTTTTTCACAGTTTGCTCTGGTTCTTCGTAACTGATATGCTTTTCTTCCAAGGTTATTCAGACAGAAGTATGTCCCTCTTCACTCCCATGTCAACCAGAGAAAACAACTCTGGTTGAAACGGGCACAACTTAACTGTTATTAATTTGTACTTGTTTTGCTGATTAAGGATACCAATTAAACTCAAACACCAGAGTAAAAAGAGTAGGTGTATTTTACTGGTGATAACTAATGTAACAGAGTAATACAGAAACATGCAGTAAGAAAAGGCAGAATAGTGCACCTAAAGCAACAAACAGGAAAATACAGGGTAATGCATCAAATTATTACTGCATGAGAGAGAGAACAGTGATTAAGACAGATCCCTCACCACTCGCACACGTTCCCATCACCCAGCCCCGCAGTGGCCGGGCAGCCCCGGTTACAGCGAGGGTTTGGTTACAGCGAGGGTTTGCAGAGACTGTCCTGGCAAGGGGGAAATCCTACGTGGAGCGTCCACCCACAGGTGAGGCTGCCAAAGTCGCTGTGAGCGGGTCCAGCCTTATACACCAGAGATCGACAGGCCAGAATAGCTGGCACCTTTGCTTTGAGCAGAAAGTATCTGGTTTCATTCTCCTGTTGGATTCCACCAAAGCCTGGCCAGGGCTTGGAGAGGGGAAAACCAAAGGAGTTTCCAACAAGGCCAAATACTGGGGTTCTGAGCCTTGAGCAAGGCTGAGAAAGGAAAGCTGCGTACATTCTCTCAGCATTTCATCCTCACTACTGATTATATTCTAGGCCACATCATTCACTAGTGAGTTTACATACTTGGTTAATGATTACAGACTAAGTTAGCAGCTTCAGTTTGGGGCCTGTTGTTCAGGCTTCAGTATTTCAATGCTTTAGCACTTTTTACATCAGCATAAGTGGATTTTTATAACTTAGTACAATACCTAATAGCACAATAGTTTTCAGATATAAAATATACAGGATTCATCTATAGGTCAACTCTGGCTTGGGCCGGTTGTCCAAGCCTTAGCACTTCAGTACTGTATTGTAAAAAAATATAGCAAACCTGCCCAAACTATTTGCAGCTCAGTTAGAGAAAATAAGAAGATGTAGAATGAGGGAAATTATCTCTGTTTTACAGAATGACACACTGAAATCAACTTCACTCAGGAATCATCAAACTAGATGCTAGAACTAAGTCTCTTTATTCTGAGGATAGCTGGGCAAGAAAAAGTATTTTTCTATATCACGAGTTTCTAAAATCTAGATAATTCTTCCATTCTGTAATCTGATGAAATTCAGCCTTTTCAAGTTGAAAAAGACTCCATTTCACCTAGGAATATTCCAGTGTTTTAGCTGCATCTAGAAGTGAGAGATGGAGTCAGGTCCTTAGGTTGAATGAAAGTGCTGTTTTTTAAGAATCCAAGATGAATATCCTAATGTTTGGGTTAATCTGGCATAGAATTCTTTCTCATTTTAAACATTAATTTTATTCTTGCCAAAACTAGCTCTCAGATCTTATGGAAACTTTTGAATTTTATGAACTAGCATTTTTCAAATGAAAAAATAGATTAAAATGTCTCAATATTATCTAATATCAAATCCTTTACATTATTTCAAAACTTTTTCCTTTCTTTCCTTTTAGTTTCCTTATCAACAAAAGGTAGTAGAAGAAAGGTAATTGAAATACTGTGGCTTTGCTACACATTTTAGAAATTACATTATGACCTTTTACTAGGCTGAGCTTCTATAATACCTCTGGTTTAGTTGCTCATAGCTGGGACACAAATTATCAGCAGTTCATCATTCTAATGCCACCATCACATCTCTCCTTTTTAATAAGAAAAACATATATATATGAGGTGAACTTCACTGCAATGTTCAAATATGACAACCAAGCTTAGTGCTTTTCTTATTAAAAAAAAAAAAAAAAAAGTGAAAGCTGTTCCCTACTGATTGATTTTTCAAAAGCTCCCTAGACTGATTCGGCTACAGATGTTTGCAAAATGATTGGATGTAAAGTGGGCTTAATTCATAAAAGCAATAAAATGTTGCTTATTGACTGAACAGATGAACTAGCTGAGGGGACATAATTTGGAGTGTTCTTATTGGAAATGCTTTGAAGAAATGTAATGATAGTGCAGAAAAAAAGCCTTATTAGATGTAGTGAAATAAATTTACTACAAAATGTTCCAGAAGATTTAAAACACTGAGAAAATTAATTTCTGAATTTTGGATTGTACAGTTATACATCCAAATAAACTTGTTGTGGCTTCTCAGACTAATTATGTTATTCACAGTTAACAATAAAATGATTTAAACCTACATTAAAGATGATGTTAAGATGAACAAAAAGAAAGAAGTGCTGTTAACTAAAATTCTTTCCTGTCTTGCCAAAGGACTGTTCTTTCAAGTACTGGTGTCTACTATGAATTTTCAAGGCTGAAAAACCTCCGGCATATTAAAAAGCAGTTCCTGATGATTCAAGTCATTGCTCCCAAAGAGAGAGTGAAGAAGTCATTGCAAGATCTCTACCAGATTACCTTCTCGAGAATCCAGACAGTTAACTCCATGCCTAGTAAGAATGTGTGAAGACAGAATTAAAGTCATCTTGCTCCAGGACCTGAATGTGTTCTGCTGTCTTTGGCTGGGTTGGTTATCTGAGGCCACATCTTTAAAATTTATGGCTGATTTTCAATATTATTTTACATAGTTCTAGTAGTCAACTGGAAATGTTAATGTTCTTAGCTCTCTACCTTTCTTCACTCAATTTTTGACTTCTTAAATATTTGCTGTGGGAATTCTGGGCACTGGTCTTAGTCTGAATTTTGAAGGAAAATTTAGAGTGAGATCCCACCTAAATCTTATGCTGGTAAGATTCCTTTCTGGAAACCTTCAAAAGCCCTTATCTCCTTCCATAGGCAACTCAAGCTCCTATTTTAGAACTATTTCAGCAAGGGCCTGGAATTTAAGTTCAGATTAGGTACCTAAATGAGCAGATTGCATCCTTATTCCCCAGGCCTTTCTCCAAACATGTGTTTGCAGATGTGTTAACTGTAATGGATATGACTTTCTTCTTCTGCTGGGCTAAAGTTTTCCCTTGGGCTGGCTCATGAACATTATTCTTGATGACAGCAGGGTGCTGTGAAGAGTATTGCTGGGCAGGATGGAAGTGAAATGATCATCAGTGTGAGCATCTACTTTCTCCTGGCATGACTTACAGCAAAAAGCACGGGGCTGTGAAAAGAACATCCAGTCATGCTTTCAGCAGTTGCAGAATGGTGGAGTGCCCATTTGGAAAGCTGAAGGCCAAATGATACAGCTTTGAGTATCATTTGGATGCCAATACTTCAAATACCATGTGTATAACTATGATTTGCAATTCCCTGTATTATATATTCATTCATGAGCAAAAATTTCTACCAGGGTTGGATTCTGGAAACTGATGGACTCTGTAGACAGTTCACCCAACCAGAATGGGGCTGCAAAAGTAAATTCAGCAGAGGCAAGGGTTTATATTTTAATGAGTAATTGCCAATTAATATATGTTTTATTCTTAAGATGTTTATTTTTCCAGTTTGCCACTGTATTGAGTTTGTGTGGCAAGGTTTTGGCAGCAGAGGGGCTACAGGGGTGGATTGTAGGAGAAGCTGCTAGAAGCTTGCCCCATGTCTGACAGAGCCAATGACAGCCATCTCCAGGACAGACCTGCCGCTGGCCAAGGACGAGCCCATCAGCGACAGTGGTAACACCAATATTTAAGGACAAAAATCTGCTGAGGAAGCAGCAGTGGAGAGAGGAGTGAGATACGAGAAAAACAACTGTGCAGAGCCCAGGTTCAGTGCCGGAGGAGGCAGGAGGTGCTGCAGGCAGAGAGCAGAGGTTCCCCTGCAGGCCGTGGTGCAGCCCATGGGGAGGCAGCTGTGCCCTGCGCCCAGGGAGGGGAACGGTGGGGCAGAGACCCACCTGCAGCCCGGGGAGGGCCCCACGCAGGAGCAGGGGGATGCCCGAAGGAGGCTGTGACCCCGTGGGAAGCCCACGCTGGAGCAGGCTCCTGGCAGGACCCGTGGCCCCATGGAGAGAGGAGCCCCCGCTGGAGCAGGTTTGCTGGCAGGACTCGTGACCCCGTGGGGCACCCACACTGGAGCAGTCTGTTCCCGAGGGACTGCAGCCTGTGGGAGGGACCCACGCTGGAGCAGTTCGTGGAGGACTGTCTCTCACGGGGGGGACCCCATGCTGGATCAGGGGAAGAGTGTGAGGAGTGCTCCCCCTGAGATGGAAGGAATGGCAGAGACAACGTGTCATGAACTGGCCACAACCCCCATTCCCCATCCCCCTGCACTGCTGCCCAGGGAGGAGGTGGACAAAATCAGGAATTAAGTTGATCCCAGGAAGAAGGGAGAGGTGGAGGAAGGTGTTTTAAGATTTTTTTTTTTTTT
>NW_020799097.1:17816010-17838057 GCF_003259725.1 Athene cunicularia
TGAAGCAAAGTTCATTCACAGGACACATGGCCCTTGAAATTTGCCCAGGTGCCCAGAGAAGAGCTGTCCTGTCTCCACAGGGCTCTCTCCCCCAGATACATCGGGCAGCGTTATCAGCTTCGGCCTCCACAGCATGCACCCTGTGACTCATAGTTTTGTCTTGCGAGTGTTTGAGGCATTTCTTCAATCAGCCTCAACTTTTTCTTTCCCAGGCTGTTTGTCTTAGTTTCTCACAGGCCTGGTTTCTCGTCTCTCACACATGTGCAATTGTGTGCCTACCTGTGAGGTCAGACTCTTGATAATGTGATCCTAAAGCTGAGAAGAGAGGGGAGGTAAAAAGGATAGATACAGACAGAAAACCTGGACGTACTAACTTAGCAATGGGATGGCTTATTCTTGATTTCTACAGCCTTTCTCTCACCCATATATGCCTTCTTCCCACTGGAAAAAAGCCCTTATCTGTTTTTGGAATTCATTGCAGTCGGTGGGATAACAACCCATGATAAAACCCTGGAAGTACAAACAGTTCAAGAGATTATACCTTGAATTCCAGAACTTTTGTGGTTGAATTGCATCTTGCCTCACCTACATGATGCAGTGCTGAAGAGGTTAAACAAAAGTTGCCCCTCTTTCAAAACTGTGTTAATTAAAAATGCAAAACCCAAAGAAATCACAGCTGGATAAATAAAAACAGCCCAGATGGTATAGCAACATACTTCTGGCAAGTCTTAAAGCAGACAGTATTGCTGCATATTTTATTTCCTAGCACAGGCTATCATCAGACCACACCAGTGATGGCTTGGGCAGTGCAAGAGTGCAGGGCACTCAAGCTGTCCTGGTGTTAGAACACCCCTGAAAGACAGCACAGTTCTCAAAAATACCTGACTACATACCTGGTGCTTTTCATCACACAAAGCAAGTCCTTACATTCCTACTTGTGAGTCAACTGGATCTCTCTTCACTGAGAACAAATTCCTTTTGGCGATGCTCTTTCAAGTGTGCACGTAGGCAAAGTTCAAGTTTCCAATTTGTGCATGAGTTATCAAACCCAGTGATATCCTGATGTATATTTGTCAGCTTGATCTGAAATGCACTCAGTCAGTCCATTCATACCTAGTTTGATGTTGTTAGGTCATGTTCACATGTGCAGAACTCCAGAAAATTCCAAAAGAGGTTGCTTTAACTTTTGAGAAGGAATTGGGTGACACCAGTCCTTCCCAGATGTGTCTGACTAACTCCTCACATCCAATACACTGGCTCTGCCTATGTACAGGAGGGTGTGTTGTTACAGCTGTTGCTTCCTGGGGCTGCCAGGTTCATGAATCTCTAAACATCCAAAATCTAAGAATATCTGGACAGCACTTCTGGGAGAAAAAGAAGTCATGTCTGGGGACATGGACATACAATGTCCAAGCCCAGACTCAGAGCAGTAGAACTAATGTTTACAGTTACTTTACACACTGTGTCTCATTAAGACCCTTTCTTATTAACTTGATAGCCCTAAGAAATCATTCAACTTCATACCAATTGGTTTTCCTGCTCATTGGTAAAACAACAGGTATCAAAGGGAGTAGAGTAGATGCTACGTGGATTAACATCGGAGAATGAAATGATAGAAAGAGGCAAAAAGTATGTCAGGGTCGTGACAGAGTGTTGTTACTGGCTGACAAGGTTAAAATAGCAGAAAGTATACAGGGATAATCAATTAAAAATAAGCGTATCTCTAGAGTGATTATCACTCATCTTTTGAGTGATCTAGAGTGGGGGCTTGCATTTGCCTTTTCAAAAGCAGTCTGCTCTTAGTGCATGTGGTAAAACTAACGTTAGCACTAAACCATGCCATCGTGCTTGTTACACACCACATAAACTGTGCAAGAACAGCGTGAGTTACTTTGTTCTTTTGTTTGAGCTGCGGGATGGGTTATGCTCTGAGACCAGCTCTACTTCAGAGCATGGCTCTGGCTTGGAGCCCCCTGCAAGGGCTCCCCGCAGCTGGCAGGGGGTTTCTCTGCAGGCTCAGAGTCTTGCCCTCCTGTAATGGGGAACAGAGTGACCTGGACTCGAGGCTAGTTCTCTAACCTTTGTGCAGTCCTCCACAGCCTTCATTTACATTGGGCATTATGATGGAAATCAGACTCTTTTATTGACATATAAATGCTAAACATATGGCTGTATCCACCCCAGAAACTCTCATTAAGCTATATAAGAGGCAGAAAACAATAGACGGCTTTTGGTCACTAGGCGCAATGGATATTTAGGCTTTATAATTAAAGAAAGGCTTTGGTGAAGGAAAAAAATCCTGAAAGGCAACATGGCTGTTGCAGCCACAAACATTGCTACAGCAGAAACTAACGGCATCCATTTTGTCTAGTAACTCTGAGATGGCCTTATTCCAAATATGGTCTCCAGAGTGATTTGGATTAGACTTTGACTTCATGGCCAGATTTTCATGCAATGCAAGTTGTTGTTTTTTCTTTCTTTTTGTAATAATATATGTGCTGTTCTGGCAGATGTTTTATTTTCACAATTTTTTTTCAAAATCAACACTACTGAGTGATACTGAGATTCTTTGATGGTGTAATCCTGACTGAAAAAGCCTTCTGGCACATTGGATAAAGACTTGTGATATGCATGCTGCTGTGTTACAATAGATATACCACTGCTCAACCTCCTGTTCAGGTTGAGCCCCCACATACTTTTCTCACGTCCTCTCCCGAGCCTCCCATATGGTTTTGGGAGCTGCTGAGCTTCATGGGCTGACTCCCACCTTCTGTGGGGCAAACGCAGCAGATTGAAGATCCTACATGCACACATACCCACCCCCCCCAAGCATGAGCAGGAACAGAGACAAACCTGCATTTCAATAGAAAGAAAAAGCAGCTGGCAGGAACATGACAGACATTTCTTCCTTCAATAGATCTCCTCCCGCTTCCTTTCCACCCACCCTTTTCTCTTTGGTTGCTTGTCCCTGGATCATTTCCTGCTCCAGGTGGTGTTTCCTTCTATGTGGAGAATTTAAAGACTGGAGTGCCAGCACCCTCGCTCCCTCAAGTAATAGCCTGCTCAATGTGCAAACATCTGTGTTACTGCCTGTATAGTTAATAGGCTTGAGTGAAATTTCCATTCTCTGGCAGATAGCTTGGGTGGGACTGAATACTCACCCCCGAAAAGAAATATTTGCTCTACCTTGATCCACTGGGGACAGTGGCCTTGGTGTGAGGCAGGTGACATATGCTGTATTATGCATTTTAACTAGATGTGTCATAACATTGATTCCCACGGCAGTGATGACAATGATTTCTCAATGGACTGGAAAACAAAGGAGACCAAGCTCAGTATTGAGGTTAATCTTGGCCTGAGTTAGAGATCAATGAATTACTACTCATTTCAGATTGAACATGGACTTCTAATTAACAAGTTGTTCATGACTGAATTATCATTTCAGTATATATATTTTAATCACACATAAATTATATATAAATATATAAACAAGCATATTAGTTTGAGGTATTTGATTTTTTTTTTTTCTGTTACCAGTCTTTACTTTTCCCTTTGGTCCCAACTCTGTTTATTGATATTTGGTTTTGCTTACTGGAATCACATTGGCTTTTTTCCTTGATTAGTAAATCAAACTGGCTGAATCATAAAGCAATAAGTAACGAGAAATTTGTAACAGCATGCACATAATGCACTGCTGGAGTGATTTATCAGTAGATATAAAAAAAGTGAAATAGGTTTTGCAGACTTTTCCAAATGTGGATAAAGATCACCTGAATGACACGCTGAAGAAATGGAGACAGGGGCCTCAATAGAGGAAAGCTGGTTTTGAGCTCCTGAGCCAGGAGGCAGGGAAGAAGGGTTGTGGTTGTTACCTGGACAAAAAGCTGATATAAATTTGCCACTGTTCTTAGTTCCTTCTGGCACTGGCTCAATTTGAGTCATGGAATTTTTAGCTGCTTTAGGAGTTAATGGGATGGTAAAGGTGACATTTTCAGGAGAGATCTAGGAAAGTTACTTGTAGTGGTCTGAGATGACCATTCCCAGAGTAGAATGACAATTTTTTCTAGAGTGATACACCTGCCAGAGCTCCATGGTCAGTTTACAAAGGCTGGCTTCTCCTTGGATTATGCTCGCGTCCTGACTGCTTGTGTCATTTTTTCCTGCTGATGGAATCCCTCCTGGGCACAATGCTTCTTATTTATGAATGGATTAGAAAAGGGAAAGGATTTTTCTACCTCCTAAAGTGACAACACAAAAACGCTGAAAAAATAAAAAGCTTTAAACATATATACATATGTACATTTTGTTCCACACTTTTAATAATAATATTTTGATAAAACACAATTTTGAAAAATAAGCCAGCACTACAGCTAAAGCTCTGGAGTACTTTACATTGTGTCTGGGATTGGAACTGTAGAGTGAGAAAGTAACCTTCTCTGATTTCATTCTTATGTACAGACTCCTATAAAAGCAGAGCATATTTTAAACAATAGATATTTAGATGATTTGTCTGAGAATCTTTCCTTGGTGAAGGACAGAGACAAATTGTTGATGTTCACTTTGTTAACAACCTTTTGTTCTGACAAGATGAGATGTTCTTAAGATACTTTTGCTGCTGTAACCTTGAAGAAGCTCCACTTGAAATCAGTGGATTGAAAAATGCACCTGCAAGGGTAAGGGATGGATTAGGTATCCCAGCTCAGCGTAGAGACTCAAGTTTTCACTGTGAGACATAATTCTTTGCTACAGCAGCTACTGAATTATTATGATGTAAGAGCTCTTGATGTATTTTTCATGTGAAAATAAGCATTTTTCAAAGACTATTTACTGAACCTATGTCTCAATTCAAAACCAGAATTTAAAGTTTCACAGAGCAGTATAGATTCTTTAAAAATATCTGAAAATGTGTAATTGTAGTCAGCACTGGACTGAATTTTCTCAAGCAGCAGATAAATCTAATTTACACAGGAAAACACTTTATGTATAAGTACTTAAAATTGCTCTACAAAATGCACAAACAGCATGAAAACAGTGCAATAATGCATGTTCAGATGTAATGCACAGTTCATTTGTAAAACTATCTTTTTAGCTCAAGAAATTAAGTGTAAAATTAAATTGTTCAAGTTCAGAAGCTTTGCTCATCAAATGCAGCATCAACACCACAGTGACAACAGTTAATTGTATGTTATATTCCACAAACATCAGACAATTTAGTACTGGTTTCTTTCTCACAATTCTATGCACTGTTTTCTACTGGAACTTCCATAAAGTAGTGTGTTTTCCCACTTAAGAAGATCTATAGTTGCTGCAAACTTGTCACTGCTGCTGTAAGTACATGAGTGATGGTTACTGCTGCCTGTATTTGCTACCTGGCAAATATGAGCAGAGAGTTAATTTCACACAAAAGGGAGCAGACTGATGCTGAAAAGTCTGTTTCCTTTGAAACATAGAGCTGAAGGAAGCCAAGACTTCTCAGGAGATTTTCAGTACCTTGTAGCATAGAACCTTTAATGAACTTACAGCCTAAAGAGGTGCAGCCAAATAAAAGGGGTGGTGAAGCTTTAGTAAAAGTAGAGCAGTAAAAACTTTAAGACAAACTAGATTTGCTGTATTGCTTTTTGTGTGTTATTCACAGAACACACAAAACAAATTTCACAGTAACTGGAAATTTGTCTGCACAGTTCAAATATATTCAAAGCCACATTTCACCACTAAGCGTTTATAATAATTTAGAACTGATTTTGTTTGTTCCTGTTATTTGCCTTTAGTTTATCCCAATATACTCCACAGGTACACAAATAATAAAGGTCTATGAGTCACTGGAAATCTTATCCTGATTTACGCATCATGTAGCCTCTTTAATTTTCAGGAGAGGATAGCTTATGGACTGGCTCCTCTTTGTGAGCCCTCCGACATCTCAATTTCATCCTTACAATGAATATCAAATACATACTTCTCATGGTATAAAGATATGTCATAACAATATTTGGACTGTGAACACCTGAAGCTGCTACTTTTTCTCTTTTTCACTAGAATTTAACTTTTCTTTATGTCAACAAAAATAGGCTTTAATAAGACTGATTAAATCCAAACTGAAGCAAAAGCTGTTTATGCCTTCAAGTCTGCATAACAATGTCAGTACAGTTGCTTCTATTAAGAGAGGCTATTGACATCAATAGGCTATTGTACAGGCACAGGCAGCCACAGTGCAGAGACCCACAGACATCCAAGACTACCCATGAAGTTTCTCAGGCACAGTCTGATCCAGCGTCAAATTTCAGTTCCATGCCTACCAAATTACTAAGCTACACTATTTCATTTACTATAATACAATCTTTACCATCACTGGCAAATAGTCATGATTAAAAGTGCATCCATCTGGCTGTTATTAAGATGAATTATCACATTAATCTGTTACACTGCCTATATTTGAAATTGCATATTTATTTTTTGTGTGAGTCACCCTCTATTTAACAAAATGGACAAGGGACATAAAAGTGGTTTAGTAAGCAGTGACAGAAACCATCCTATGGAAAAGCTGCCTATAAAAGGGCTCAGTGCATGTAGAGATAAGCCCAAGAGTCCCACAGTGAGGATTTGTGCTGAGACTGGAGGATGAGAAGGACACAGCTTGAGCAAACACTTCATTAACCATGAATAATGAATGAAGGGACTGGACAAAACTGAGCACACTGTTTACAAGAAGAAAAATTCTGAGATGAACTGTCAATACCTTGTAGTGTATGCAAAGAGCATACTGCAGCAAGAACCTAACTGCAGAACTGCAGTAGGTACCTAACACTAGCTATTTCCCTGCTAACCAGCAAGTCATGTACCATTCTCCAAATTTAAAAGGAACCACATTTGCCCCTCTAAGGATGAACAGCATAGTATGGGGTAGCTAATTAATGATTTGGTTTTGGTGTATTTCCCAAGGGTCTCAGTATATTTAAAAAAAAAAAAAAAACAAAAACTTGAAAAGATAAGATCACTATGATAATTCTACAGTGAAACTCTCAACAACTACTGGTAAATAATTGTGCATACTTTTTTATCACTGTCTACAGTAAGTAATCTCTTCTAGCCTCTGCTTGAACATGTTTGCCATAGACATTGTCATAGGCATACTCGAGAGCATGCAAGACTTGTTAATGTATTCCAGGTATAAAGGAAGCACAGGAATTGTTGTAAGGGTGATTAATCGAAAACAAAATGAATAATTTTATTTTAATTTTCCTAGTTTGTTGGTTTATCTACATAATAAATTTTCTCAAGTGATATGAATAGGATTTATTAAAATGTGGGTTTTTTCAAATTATTATTGGGGTTATATTTTAGACCTCACAGTTCAGTTGTAAACATCAGCCTTTGTGAGACTATAGCTAGTGATATGTGTCTCACTGACATTTTTTGTGCAGCATAAGACAGGGCAGGAACTTACAGTGCTTAAAAAGAGATGTAATGAAATGAAACTCAGATCATTCTTTAAAATGCTTGGAGCAATATTAATGCTACACAATTAGCCCTTTATCTTATGTTGATGCCTCAGCCATTACACTAATATCTGAGCATCCTATATGCCCTAGAAATAAAAAGAAAAATAACTTAATGTACTAAGAATAAAAAAAAAAAGATCATGTAGGTCAATAATGCTTTGAAAGCCCTGATTCTTCTAAGTACATTTACTTTGGTATGTACAGTGGAGATGTGAATTATTTATGTGCCAATGGTGCAGGATGGCATGTCATTTCACACACCATCAGGCTCAGAAAAATACCTCTAATTTTTAAAAAAAAAAAAAAAAAAAAAAAAAGGCAAACCAAAACAGGCCTTTAATACAAAACGAGCAACAAAGCCATTGTGAAAGGTCTGCAAATCTGCAAAGAGAATTCAAATTAAAGGCCGGAAAACTGTGTCCTTCATGTGTCCAGTTACAGATATAAGGTAATATACATGCTGGTGAAGGTCTAGAAATAGCAAACTGATGGACAGGAATGTGGAACAGGGGTCTGGGGACAGGATATTCATAAAGGCCTACCTAAACCTAAGCAGGTGAGTCTAAAAGATGCTGGAGTGGTATGTTCCTCTTGAGGCAATTCAGAGCACCTAAAGTTAGTTTCTAGCTGGAAACCCGAGATCATCTTCTGGAGGAATAAATTTCTTTTTCTTCCAGAAGTGAGAGGGCCTATCATAACTACCCCAGCCTTTGCGAATACCTGTAACACAACTTAGTCAAGTCTGCAATAACCCTGCCTCCCTTTGAGGCCACTTTTAGATGACCTTGGTAAACTAGTTCAAATCCAGATAGTTTTAAACAAATTCACTAGATATCATGCAGCTCATATTATAAAGAATGGAGTCATGGAGGACCCATATCCTCCTCATTTTTAGCTTTCCCAGTGGACTGTTTTATTTCTTGATTGGTTAATAGCACTGTTTTTTACCAACTTTTTTTAACCTGCCTCATAACAAAAGCTCATATCAACTTGTTTAACCTTTGGCCATGAATTTTTCTAAAATGGCTATCTTCCGTACTCTTTCAGGAAGAATTTTTGAGGGCAATTAAAGAAAAGCTAGTTGAGTTTTGGTGAACTTCTCTAAGATGCATTGGCTCAAAATTCCCATCTTGTAGACAGCAGTGTTTGTGCAGGAGTACACTTTCATATGTCTGAGAAAATGTTTCATTGGGCCACAATCTGGCACCACCTCAGCAAAGCTGCATTTCACTCATTCTCTGTGCAGAATTTTAAGCATTTTCCAGAACAGAGTAAACACCATCCCACATTTTCCCTGATGCCATGTTTCTGGACTGCCACAGGATGGGACAGATCAGATCCAGGGCTGTAGAAATGAACACGGAGCAGGAAGTTTCCTCTCTTCCAGTCTCTTCAGCTACTGCTGTAATAATAAATAAAATAATCCAGTATACACTCTCTGACTGAGAATAAATGCCCTCACATGTCTTGCATCCATATGATTTAATGTTCTTCCTCTTCAAAAGAGGGTGGTCTTGTCTATGTCTTTCACCCTGGGAACATGTTGTGCCCTAAACCATGTATGGTGGCTCTCTGAGAAAATATTATTAGCTGTAAACTAAACTTATGCCAGTGAGCATGAGAACCATTAAAGAACATGTAGAACTGGATACCTATGCTTGAGCACATGGTATACCTATGTTCTTTCATGGTTTCGACACTCTTCTGTGCTATGCCTGGGCAGCAGTTCTTGTTGATCCTGTGGAGAGGACTAGAGGGAGTAATGGGAGAGAGAAATCTCAACCATGAAAGCTGGCTAGACTGAATCATGGAATGGAAGTTGTGAGCTGACCATCCGAGGTTTTTGGAAGGTGACTGGAACTGGAAACTGGACAGAGGGTTGTTGGGTGCTACCTGGACTGAGAAACTCATCAAGTTTAATTAAATAATTTCTGCCTTGGACCCATTTGTTCTGTTTGATCTATACTATGTATACTAGAAAGGTAACCAATTTTGATTTAAAACCTTCTAATAATGGAAAATTAACTAATTTGAAAAAGTAGTTCCAATAGCTAACATGTATTTCAAAATGTAAAGCTTTAATCTAAATTTTAGATGACACCCAGCACACTGTTACATATTTTTCTGTTATGCAGTGCTGCATGGCTGTACTGCTTTTTAACGCTCCCAGTTTAGCCAATGTTCACCATGAAGATACCTCCTTGCATTAGGGTCTTTTATTAAGCTGGTCTGAGTGAGTGCAGAGACACTGCATTCAAGAGTGCTGATTTTTCTAAGATTTATGAAACCATTAGGGCTTCTCCCTCTTCTCTCCATCATGCAATTCTTTGTCTAAATTTTCAAATATACTAAATATATTACTATTACGGAGGCTGTCAAATAAACAGCCAACCACCAAAAATTAAAAATGTAAGGTCAACACAATTAACTAGCAAATTACAGGCTCAAATGTCTGTGAGAGGAGATAAGAACAATTCCCTAGGGTTTAACAACAACCCAAAATGCTCTCTCACCTGACAAGTGAGGTCTCTCAACCTCGAGGACCTGCTCAGGGCAATGTCCCAACCCAAGTCACCTCAAGGAGTTTCCTTGGGCAGCGTCCTGACCCAAGGGGAGAGTCCTCAACCTCAGCTGCTGCTCCAGGGGATGAACTCCTTATGGCTCCCCCAGGGGACTCCATTGATCCCCAGGCCAAATCTGACCTGTGGTCAACAGCGGCTCCCATCGGCCAAACGACCCAACTACCGTGAAGCCCCAAGAGCAAAGGCAGTCAGGAGCTGCTACACTTCAGCAGCCAAAAAGTCCTATTTTCACTGGGCAGGTGCACCTGCCACAATTATATTCACTAGTAATTAAAGGGCTGTTCTCAGGTCCCTTTTGGGGTCATTTAAGGAACTCTTATGAACAAACAGCAGAAGAGAAAGGAACTTGTTTGGCATGCTATATTTGTGTTTAATATCACATGAATTTCAAATGTGAAATAGTAATTATTCTTCCTTATTCGAAGGGTGACTTTGCTGCTAAAAATTGAAATATTTGCCTTCTGTTGATTTTTAGCTCTAAGCCATTCCAAACAAAATCCAAATATTAATGTCTTTATTTCATGAGTTTTGATGTAGAACTTTGACATTGTCTTACCATAAAAATATCCATGATAAAACAGGAATGATCTGTGTACTGATAAGCTCTGTTAATAGAACTGTTATTAGATTTCTCTTTTTTTTCAGCACAATTGTTCACAAAAATTGTTCACTAAAACCTTGTCATATCACAAACATGTTTTGATAGTGATTTTTTTTTTCTGAATTATTTTACTTAAAACCTGCATTTTTACATAAATAAACTCTTTACACCTCTTTAGCAGAAGTAAAACACTTTTTTTCCCATGTGGTAGAAGAGGGAAATGCTCCCTTCAGTATAGCATCCAAAGTGATGAGAGATTACATGTATGCTAGTAGTTCAGTTGCAACTACAGTCTTAAATTCACGAAGAACTCTTGATGACCTACTGAGATTTAAACTATCAGTTTGTTCTAACTTCTGTTTTGACACCTTCTTTTCTGAAAACATCTCATCTTTGTTATCAGGAAGAAGTATCCTTGTGGTAAATATTTCATCATTGCCCTTTGTGGTGAAATGACAAAACAAAATAATTTAACTCCTCGACCATGACTTTCTCTTTTTGCATTTCTGTTTTGTCTCCAAAGTGACTTAGTGGTTCCACTGACTTGATGAAAAAGTGATTTTTGCTACTTCATGATTTTGTCTGATGAAATGTTATTGAAACAGCTGCTTCACCACTATAGTGAAGAATACACACTTCCTCAAACAGACAGGCACTAACAGAGATTATTGGTCACATTTTGAATGACAGAGTATTACAGTCCAAAGAGGTTGACTACTTTTTTTCTTGTCACCTTGTCAATATAAGCACTTAAATTTATTTTCTATCCCTGATGAGGTGTTGCTCACTGATGTGTTGCAATTTGGCAACATCGTTCTTCACTCATTTTTGTTTATCCATCTTTTAATTAATTATGGTTTAAGTAAGTATGTTGATGGAGAGGAGGAGATGTCTCCAAGCAGTCTCAGAACTGCAGAACCAAGCAGTGTGGAAGGAACCTCTGGAGGTGTCTAGTTTAATGACATGCTCAAAGCAGTTCCAACAGTTAAGCCTTCCCCAGTCAGGTTTTGAGTATCTCTAAGGTTCCTCTGAGTTCCTGTTCCAGTATTTGACTACCTTCAGAGTTAATTTTTTTTCCATGTATTATATTGCAGTTTATGTGTTGATTCTCAACCTTCAACTGCACTTGACACTTTGTACACAGACAAATCTGTTCAGGGACTTGCCTGAAGAAGAATCAAAATCTGCAATGTTTTGAAGAGAGAGCAACCATCTTCTTGCAAACTTCCTGAGGTTCCTTCCAAACTGAATTACCCTATGATCCTGGGCTCTATGCACTCCTGTACTGCCATTTGTAGATTTATATTGTTTCAGGCCAGTAGGATTCATGAGATTGTGATCAGTCAGAAATCATTCCATGCTAGAATCAGACACTTCCTTTACCTAAAATATTCCCTATTTAAACAGGAAAATAGATGGTCAATATCCAATCCATTAACACATTGAAAAATTCATATATATTAGTGGGCTTTTAGAGATGTAAAAGATTGGGCTTTTAGAGATGTAAATGATTCTTGTTGTTGACTTCAAAATCCTATTTCATTGCACAAACTCTTTACAAAAGGATATCCTTTTCTCAATATCTTGGAAATTTTGCCTTACTGCCTCTGAGTAATGAGGAGAAAAAAAAAAAAAAAAAAGAGGTAGTTAATAACCACAGGACACTACTTCTGAAGGAAGAGTTCCATGATGAAATAGCTGCTTTGAGATACCTCTCACCTAAGGAACCCTTCCAAGAAACATTGGGCTTGGCATTGACCAGTTCTGGGGAAAAAAAAAAAAAGTAATATTAATGTTGCAGAACAAGTCCAGAAAGAAGACATGAAGGGATCATGGAAATAAAAATTAATGTGTAGGAGACAGATTATGTACGGTCCCTGTGTGAGTGGACAAGAAAGTATGAACATGCCAGCAAGAAAAAGGCTGATGTTTCCTATTCTGTAAACTTAATACAAGAACAACTTCTTCAAGGGTCTATTGAAGCTTAGCTGCTCTGTCCTTGCCCTTACCAAGTGCTGAAATGGTATCCTTTGTGGCTTCCTGTTCCTGTAAAAAGAAAAGAGAAACATACTCTCCCTGCAGCTCAGTGTGGATGTTTCCACTCTTGATGCCATTATGATCAATGGAAAAGAAATGGTAGCAAAGATGCAAGGTCCTGCTGACCATTGGTAGCTCTGATTTTAGGAGTAGTATACTTTCTTGTACTCCATGATAAGGAATCCACACAACTTCATGGCCAGGTCTTCTGCTCTTCCACTCTCTACCTCAGCAATATCCCCTCAATATTCCCTCCCTCAAGCTGTATGCATTGTCCTATCTCTCCTCTCCATGTGCCTCAGTTCCAGCATGCACTCCAGCATGGTTCACCTCAAAGGACCATTGAATCTGTTTCTGATTAGATCATCTGTCACCTCTCACCTTCCGCCAAGACTTCAATAAATTCTGGCACCATCTTCAACTTCTTATGTAGGAAATAAATTAGTTAAGGGCTACTTCTAGCCTACAGGGTGGTGCAGTTTCTTCAGACCTATTCCTGCTCTCCATCCAATATAAAGACCTGAAGGTCCACTGGACAACTTCTTAACCCACCACCAAAAGATCTGAAGGGGACAGAAGGTTACAGAGGGAATGTATACCTCTAAAGAGCTGCTCTAAAAATTACTGCATTCTTTAAATGATAACTACATGCTGGCCTGCTCCATCCTCCACAAACAGTGACAATACAGGAATGAAGTAAGGAATGGTGCCTCCAAGGTAGGGGAGTAGCTGTCAAAAATCAATGTAGTATCCAACCAATGTGTTATGGCATAGAATTTTTAATGCAATTGTTATAACTGGGACAAACACTGACAGTAATAGCACTTATGATCCAAGAGCCATATGAAACTTGTCCAGCTCAGGTTTCAGTTACAAACTTTTAAGTCATCTATCTGGAAAGATATCTGAACATTTTAAAGCAACACTGGGTGTTCAGTGAGTTCAGTAACCTACAATGTCGTATGGAAACACTGACGCAATTTTAGTTCAAGATATGGCAAACCCCAATGTTTTACAGTGAACCTTGCTTTCAGCTGTTGGACAGGAGACATGTCACGTAGGAAGGTGAGACACAACACATCACTCTGAACTGAAGGCATCCATGAAGAGGCCTACCATGAGCTGAGAGCAAAACGGTCCAAGAGGGTCAACCATGGGGATCGCCGTGTGCATCAGGGATACCACTGCCTCTAGCCTCACCTCCACCCCTCATGAGGACCCAGAGTGTCCACAGCTGCAGAGGGCTATGTGCAGGGTCAGAAGTTGTTTGGCTGATTGAGCTGAATCAGCTGCCTGAACACCCACTCCCCCTCCACTCCAGGGACCAGTGATTGGGCCAGATGGAAGCAATTTCTCTGCCAGATCTGACCCATGGGCCATGTTTTGAACCATGCCGATTTAGTTTTACAATGCTTAGAGCCCAGCCCTCCACTCACTAAACACTGATGAAGATTTGACCAATAAGTTTAAACTCTGTACTCTTTCTAGTTATTTATAATACCACTATCAACAGGAATATTTGGAAAAGAGGAATCTTACCTTTATTTTTGTTATAATCCATAGTGTAAATTTTCTAAATTTCAAATTTATAGAGTCTCTCCACATCCTGTAACTAATTCTGGTAGCTTTAGGGAGTTCCCCAGCTGGGACAAATCCAGTCTCATCTCTGTTTGGAGCATATCCAGACTCATTTCTGCTGTGGGGCCCTGAAGTTTTCCAGCATCCCCAGCCATGACGCAGACCCACTTGGGACTCCTGCCTTCAGGCTGGCCATACTGTAGCTTACAGAGTTCCCAGGACTGAGGTAGGTCTGCCAGAAATGCAGTTTCTCTTGGACTCTTGCCTTGGATTCAGCAAAACTTTATCAAACCCAAGCTGGTTTGAATGAAATATTTCACACTCAACCAACTGGCATTTTTCAGCAAACTTTGTTTCAGCAGAAAATTTCTGACCAATTCTATCTATTAACAAAACATCAGATCAAACCCACCTCTTTGGTATCTAGATTTCTTTAATGATCATTGTATATGCTGCTACAGTCTCCAGAATTAATTAATATTCAGATCCAATGGGCTGTTGCTTCTCCAGTTTTTGCAAAATGAAATTCTCTTATCTTGGTGGATGACAACTGCATTTGGAGCCAAGGGAGCCTCCACTTAAAAGGAATCCACCTATGTGACTGAGAAATGTGCATGGTATGTAGTATGGGGATGAGAGATCAAAGATGAATTGGAAGAGTGATAGGCAAGGTGATAACTCACTCAGCCACTGCCTTTAGGCACTGTACTCCTAGGGAGTTTGAAAGCTCATCTGGCTGAGCTTTCAGGACCATCCAGGAGCAGTTTTCCTCACTTCTGGTAAAATGGACTAAAACCATGTCCTCAGTATCTCTAAGCTTCTGATTACTGAAACCAACAACCAATATACAGATACAGAATTATAGAAAGAAAGAAGCTATAGGGAACACATTATCCCCAGTTTTACACTTTCAATATCTGTATCATCAGTATTAAGAGTGAGTTTGCAGTGTAAATAATGCAAAATCATGGCCTATACCTAAGCCTTACATATATGATTCTTGCTAACGATGGGCATTTAAATAACATGAAAACATAATAATAATCTACAGACTATGTTCTGCCTGCACTAAAATCAAGCACTGCTGTACACTAAATAAATATTTTAAATAAGATGCTGCTTTTATGGATGATGCAATGTCTCCTGATATTTACAGCATTTATAAAAGGCTAAACAATATACATTAACCAGATCATTTGCCTCATATTTCACCATTCCATTTGTTTTATTACTCCTATAAAACATGATTCTCTGGGCAGTTTAGATGAGCAAGGAGTGTGAAATACTGCTGGCCACATATCACTTCCATCCATATCTGAGATATTTCTCTCTGGAGTGGTTGGTCTCAATACTCCTATGCAGTACATAAGCATTAAATTTTTTTGATCTGTTTATCTATGTGCTATTGTAGCAATATGCAGGACAAAGCAAAGGAAAACAAAATAGATAAGGAAACTTAGAACACTGGCTTGCAGAATCAGTTAACTGAATTTGAACTGAGATCTAATACATGCCAGTTATATTTAGGTTTAGGATAGAAAGCTAGAAATGTAGTCAAAATGTAATTTGCTACCTGAAGGGTGAGAGGGGATGTAGCCACCCCCATCCTGCTATGGGAAAGAAAATGTATGAAATAATTGGGAAATAAAATTAATTCTGAAATTCCTGGGTTGGTTGGCAGAGGTTGTTGTGTAAAGTGGTGCAACTGCTGGAGGTGTTGCTAACCTGGCTTCCCCAAGAAAACCAAGCAGCAGGACCCCAGTATTTTGCAGTCTGTTGTCCTACATAACTACTTTGTTTTCCTATGCCTAAAGTCAGCTAAGATAGGAAACAAAACCACCAATATTTAAATGAAAGATGGCAAACAAAACACACCAAATGACAATGAACAGTAACACTGACATTTAAAATAACTGTCATTGTTTCCTTAGTAGTTAAGTAATACTGTTACACTGTAGTAAACATACCCCAAAAAGACTTAAGTGTTGCATACTGCTTTGTGCCATGCACTGTGATTTCCAGACAGAATCCTTGTCCATTTTAGCTTTTTAGGCTGGTGAGCCTTGAGTAGAGGGAAGTGATGGAATGGATCGTACCATCTGTTTTCTTTTCTAAACCAAATAATTCTTTATAAGGCCATATAAAATGAGTGGTTCCTCCACAGCAGAAACAGAGCCTGCCCCTGAAACGCTCTTGTTAGGTGAAGGACTTGGCAATGCTGTAGTGAGTGCTGCTGCTGAGGGACCATCACGAGAGCGGTCTTGTCTGCACTGCCTGCTGTGAGGTGCTCCTGCAGGGTGACATCAGTTGAGCAACCAACCTGAGAACTGAACGAGCAATCCCCACTTCTATTTACGAGTTTAGCAGGGCAAAATTCTGCATTACTGCACATGACCAGCTGAAGGACATCAGGCTTTGTGTCTTCACCTACCCAAACAGTAGGTGGGCCCACCCACTGATCTGTCCATGTCATTACATTGCTAGTATCACCCACAGCATAACTTTGAGATGAACCAAATTGTGTGCTGCTGACAGTGGAGGTAGCAGGGGCCAGGCAATGGGAACATTGGAGGGGATTTGTTCGTTTTCAACAGGTAACAGAGGTTAGCTGTAGAAGTGCTATGGGTCTCAATGCAAGGAGCCTGTCCCTGACCCTAACTTTTTAGTTGTATAGGCATAAGCTGTGAGTACAACTGTGTTTGAGAATTGATCCAAAGAATTTATCTTGGTGACCCATGCCAAAGCTCTTTCTTCATGATAAAAATTACATGGAGAAAAGCAACAGCAGAATTTGAATTTCTAAGGGCAAAGCAGTTTGTTATGGGTGCCTCTGCACCTTTGCGTGGCACTCATCAAAACACAAAGATATAAGACAAATGTTTCAAAAAATTATATGCATATTTCAGGAAGAAATAGGTTTTGTTGCAAATACATGAGTATGTATCTGATGTCACTGGTTTATACACAAGATTGTAGCTAAATGAAGGGTTTTTTGAAGTAAATATGCCAAAAATATCTTACAAATAGCATACTTCAAAAATGCAACACAGTTCATTACCTCTACAGAAGGGATATTGTTCAAGTCTAAAGCAATAAAACTTTATAAAAGTAAAGGTTTACAAATATGCCAGTGGTTCTTGCTAAATCTGACATGATTTCAAGACAACTGATTATGATATGTGCCTAGCCAGACTTTCTAAGAATTTTATTGTATGATTCTAGTTTGCTTTTTTCTGATATATTTCCTCCAGTGATGAGATAGTGCCATACAACAGTCCTGGTCATGGAAATAGCAGAAGACCTTCAGATTATTTCAAAACTACATCTCATCAAAACTACATCCCCTGTTTCTGCCCTACATTTGGACATTTCTCTGTTGGCCAAAATCCTGCAAATTCATCCTCTGGACATCCGTGCCAGGTAGATATCCAGGTATGAAAGAAAATCCTAAACAGCTTTAAATGGGACTTCTACTTTTATGCAGTATACCTAGATGATGAAATAATATATTCATCATTAATACTAATCTGTCCATTATATGGGGATGGGTGAAGGGTTAAGAATCAAACATTAGTTGACCCATGCCGAACACCTAAGTAGGTCTTGGTCTTTCAAACACTTGTCAAACTCTTTTCCCAGAAAAAAAAAAAAAAAGAAAAAAAAAAGCCTGGAATACAGCCTAATGGATCCTCCGTATGTTTAAATTAATGCATCCACAAAGCCAATATTCCAACAGGGGTACACAGCAGTGTTCACAATTTGATATGTTCTTAGCCCACTGCAGAAACTACTCTGGATCAAGAATTCAGTCAGACATTTCCCTGGCCACACTGTGCTTTATCAGGTCTAGACAATGACGTAGAGGCCAGGTCTGCACCATAAATTCTGGCTTGCCATAGTTACTTAGGTGTTTTGACAAAGTGTGATTGTCAGAACTATGGCAACACAAAGTGCTAGCATAGACATGGTTTTCTAGGAGAACTTTGCATGTGCCCAGATAGTGTCTTTAATTTGGGGAAGAGGGCACAAACTCAGCCAGCTAGTTTTGCCAGTCTAAAATATATGGCTTCACATCCATTCTGAGAATGTATATTACGTGGGATACTAGGAAGCTTTCCAAAGGCGGTCCTTTCCTTATTTTGTAAACATTTTCATTAGAAAATGAGCATGTCTCCAAGATTTGGTTTATGTAGTTTTTCCAAAGTCAGGAAAATTCATTAGGTCAACATTTCTTTGAAACGTTGACTTTCCACCTCCTTTTTACCTTCATATATTATCTGTGAAATGTGGATTATAGTATTTTCCTACTTGACATGAGTGTTGTATATATATGTTTATTGAAAAATTTGAGCTTCTCAGGTACCTTAAGCTCACAGAGCTTTTCCTGGAAACAGAAACACTTTTCTTCTTGTTCAAGTTCTATGGGAAAAAACACTTTTTGACTCAGAGGTTTCCAAATTTCCAAATATTTTCAGGCATGAGGAGGAAAGTAGGTTGAGGATTCTGACATGTCATGATGATATATATTTTTTCATTTATTAGATATAAAGTAGAAAACTTGCATAAATATTCAAAGTATTAAATAAGAACACAACATTAGCTTGATTTAGCTACAATCTCTGCGAAAATTTGAAATCTCATTCTTTTCTAACTGCAGCCTGAGTAAATATTAACAGAAGAAAGTACACATAGAAGAATTAGAAAACTTTCTGTAATTTATCAGAAAAACTTATTTCAAAATTAGGAAGACACATATGAAAGAAACATATCACATTAAAGAAGAATGTATTTGAATCCCAAAATAAGACCACAGAAACAGTAAATCAAGTCTGGTCTCTGGAAAACACCAGAGTTTTTGAGATCCTCATTTGACAGCCCCCTGGAAGGTTCTAGTTTTTAGGTGACTACCTAGATAGAAGCATCATTATGCTCCTGCGATACAGAGCAAACCCCAGAGGGCAAGTGTAGTTGATCACTTAAGCACTTCTCTGAGTCCTGCCTTACTTCTATTTTAAAAGGAAAACACTGAATAGATTTGATTTTGCTAGAGGTGTATGACACCAACTAATCAATGAACACCTTGCCTGCTGTAGTGCAGGTACCTTGTCATTCACGCTCTGCTTCAGCTACAGTAGTTATGGCCCATCAGCTGAGTGATCAAAATGTTGTGGTGTGTATTCTTACCCTGACACATTTGTAAAGCAAAATATGATTGCTTATTTTGGTTTAAGATAAATAATCTAGCTATGTAATCAGCTCAGTCAAAAAGTATATGCAGTAAGATTTAGGGTAACTGAGCTAATCAATGGCAACTTGGTAAGTCACTCACATTTGCTCATGGAGTCATACTTTATTTCTGCTGTTATGGTTTCTACTTCCACAAAATTTCCACCAGGCATCCTGTAGACTGATAGGTAGGAAGACTTTGGTTTATTGTGGATCAAGAGTTAATGACACTGGAATATATAGAGAGAGCCTAAGTCCAGTTGAAGTAGTTGTGTTTCCATCAGGAGCTGTCCATGGACATCTAGAAATTATGACACCAAGGCATGGAGAGTACTATATATGAACATTGGCACAACCTTCAGAATGCAAACTTCTCAAGCCAGAGTTTATATTTCAGACCTTTTATTTCCTGACGATGACCAGATTTCTTGTCTCTTTAGGAATCCATTCATACCTTTGTCCTCTTAACAGTCTGTGGCTGCAAGTTCTATAGTTTTAAAATGCACAGAAAGGTATTATTTTCATCAATTTGCTTTACAGTTGTCATATAGTAGCACTAATTGTCCCTTTTCTGTGCTGAGACATTAAACTATCATGGGGTTTCATGACCAGAGAATCAAAGATGAATTCAACTTCACAACTTTTTGTGAAAATGGAGGAATGAAGATGGTGATTGAAGAGAACAGATTTATTCAAGACCCTGGTATAATTTGTCACATTATATTTCCTGAACTATGTTTTACTGGATGACCTTCAGGACAATTAGGAGAGTGACTTCAAATGTTTTCAGACTGCGTTAATGTAAATGCCATTCAACTAATGTTAACATTTTCATGTATTTATTGTGCTGTAAACACTCTAGAGTTATCCTCTCATGAAAAACGAAATAAAAGCTAACCAAATAATATCAGAATATTGCTACTTTCAGTAGCAATATCCATGTTATGCCAAGACAATTGGATGAATGTAGATCCTTTTATTGAAGACAGCTTTATTCTTCGTCTGTAAGTACAGTAAGAAGTGTATTGAGGACAGAAAGAACAAAGTGCTTTAGCACTTTAACAAAAACTGTATACCACTGCACCTTTAGGTATGCAGTGGGTTAGCCTTGGCTAAGGGCCAAACCCCCACCCAGATGCTCCCTCACTCTCCTTTCTTAGCAGGATAGGGATGAAAATAGGATGAGAAAGCTTGTGGGTTGAGCTAAAGTCAGGGAGATCACTTACTCGTTACTGTGATGGACAAAACAAACTCTTCGAGGAGAAAATTAATTTATTTTATTGTTAATTGCAATGGATTCAGGTACTGAGAAACAAACAGACAAACTTTAGAACAACACCTTTCGCCCCATTTTCCAGACTTAACTTTACTCCTTCACTCATGTTTTATTTTAATGTTTTTTCTATTTTTTTTATCTTTGCTTTCTGCTTAATCATTAAAATTCATGTTTTTATTTCTTACTTGTTACCTTGAAATGCTTTTTATGTTTTTAAATAGACAGCAGTGCAACCTTACTTCGACAAGCATTTTGGACAAAATTATTTTATAACACCCTTATTTCGCTTCAGGCATCAGAACTACCAGAACAGAGAAAACAGACAAGTGTTTGTTCTGTTAATCTTTTTTGTTGTTATTTCTACAGCGGGTCTAAAAATAGAAATAATTTTCTGTGAAAAATATTTCTGTATATTATTCCTGGTTTTAAAGATTCAAAACCTTTTTCAAAACACCATGAAAGTGGTAAAAATAGCAAAGAAATTCAATACAAAATGTAACAGATTATTGTTGTTAGAATTCACTGAAACCACTCTGACATGCAGAAGTGATAAATGTGAGAAGTCCCTCTGAAATATTGCTTCCAAAGCTATTCAGAATGTATTTGATATCGACTGGTGAATTTAATTTGTACCCTAAAACCATTGATAAGTTCAGTGGAATTGTTCTTATTTCACAGCAAGTTCTGTTTCAGTGAAGTGTTGACATTTTTTAGTTTGCTGAACTTGCCTGCCTAAGCTTGTATTAATTGATAATCAATGCTGTTTAAAAGTAGCTTTGTAACATTATGGGCAATTCTTAGGTATAGAAACTGGCTAATTTAATACCAGAGTATCATATTGATGGTATATTACAGTTAAAGCTGTATTATCTCCAGCTTTGCTTTTAAAGTTATATGCTTGTGCCAGCTATTTTCTGGACTTTCACGAACCCATTTTGTTTCCATTGCCACCCTGTGTCTGGAATTATTTCCCTATATTCAACAGCAAATCTTGCCTTGTTCACCAATTCTACAAAATATTTTAAGATTTTCTATCACTGCAGTGACACCTGGTGTTAAAAGGAAGGTTGTTAATAGCTCAAAGGTATAAGAAAATAATTTCATAGTATGGATTGTCACAAAACCACCAGCATCTGGGACTTTTCACCACCTGCTAACTTGGAAGAGAAGAAAGGGGAAAGGGGAAAGGGGAAAGGGAAAGGGAAAGGGAAAGGGAAAGGGAAAGGGAAAGGGAAAGGGAAAGGGCTGTCT
>NW_020799097.1:17838107-17864535 GCF_003259725.1 Athene cunicularia
AAAAAAAAAAAAAAATCCCAGATTGGGAGTCAGCACTGTCGAAGTGATTTTTCTTTGGGAAAAATTATTTTGTTATACAACATCTAATGACAGTGGACATAGTAGCAAGGATATAACAGCAGCTAACACATACTTACATGCATTTTCTTTATCTCAATGAACGTTAGAGTGTTTATGAGATCAGCCTTTGTCTCCATACACTTTTCTTCAGTGAGCATTTTCCTTGTTTTTAGATTTCAGAGCTTTGTTCTATACCTGTAACCAATAGTGAATATGCATGAGAGATGAGTCTTTAATGAAATAAAACCACATACACACAGAAAAAGCAGCCATCCTTATATTAACTGGATTGAGGGCCGAAAAAAAAAAAACAACAAAAAAAAAACCAAAACAAAATATACCCACCCAAATTTGGTTTAATATTAGTATGTTAATATGAGCATGTTTTCTGATGACCCTTGGTCATGGTCTTCTACAGTACAAAAATATTCAAATTCTTCTGCACGGAAGACTGCTTCATGCATTAGCACAATCACGAAGGTCAATTTCTCAACATCAGAAAAGTGACTTTCCAAATTCACTGGATTTACTAAAGCTCGAGGTGTCTGTGAAAACAAAGCAAACAGAAAAGTGAAAGATCCCTGTGTATTTATTTTTCCTGAGGAGAAGCACTGACATTTTTTAATTTGTTTTAAGGAAAATTAAAACAATCCTTTATATGTATGTCTGTGTGTAGGTATATACATATGTTTCAGTTTCAAATAAAGAAACTGTAGCTCTGTGGTTGCATACAGAAAAATGCTTCAATAAAGCCTAAGTAGAATATACAATCAATGGATTTAAATCTATATATACAGTTTTGTCTGTAACGGGATTCCTGTGTGCTAGCATACATAAAATATGAGCATCTCTAATAAACAGCAGCTGGAGTATATAGCAAGCTGGATCTTTGTGTGGAATATCTTTAAGGTGTTTTTGGCACAACTTCCAGGACTGTCTTGACCAACACTTTCCCAGATGTGTAGGATTATGGGATATATCTGTTGGAATCTCTCAGGAAAGCACTTTAATTCACAGCCACACCTGGGCTGGATATTGCAATCAGCTCCCATTTTCCATTTACAATTTTCCTACCTCGTTCATTTTAATTCCTCTGTTTTCTCTCTTATCACTTAATATATTTTCCTCATTATTGGCATCTGGGCTGTGTGTTCTAACACAAACACCGAAAGACCAAATCAAGATTAAAAAAAAAAGAGCAAAAATATTCCCATTTCAGATGGAAGAGCAGATGGAGCTCTTGGCACTTCAGAGGATTCAAATTGACCCTCTGCACCAAGCTCAGGGAAGACAGACTGTCACTGCTGACTGGAAAACACTAAAGAGACCTGTTTTCCCATTGAATATACAGTAGCATTTTCTAATTCTTTAGCTCTAAGCTGTGCATGGCCATGAAAGAGCAACTGATTTTTTTCAGATTAGACTCTTTCATATCTCATGGATGCTCTTCTCTTATATTGAAAAGGATGTTCTGAATTTTGAGATATAATTTTGATTCTACCATTTTCTTATCAGTGCCTGAGAGGGGCTGTGATTAAGGGGTGACTATGTCCTGCTCCTTCCCCCGCAGCGTCCCTGCATGTTCTTGGTAATTTTAGCAGCCATGTCGCCATCATCCAGGGATTAAAACACTCTGAACAGAAAGGGCTAGAAGCTCAGCTGGTGCAAAAGACTTCAGCTCTGCCCAGAGCAGTTCACGATCTGGCCTGAATTCTCAAAACAAACCTATGAATGTTCCTGGAATAACCATCTTTCCCAGGTACTGTGTACTATGTTTGTCGCCTATATTCAGTATTAGCACAGTGAGCCTTTAATAAGCTTTTCTGAATGTTTTAAGCTATTCTATTTTGGTTATGGCACTGTTACATTAGACTGATGCAAAATGCTTAGTATAAAATGTAACTATTTCTAAGTGATATAAGGGCAATTTGAATTTTTTTTTTTTTTTTCTGAAGGGGAGAAGAAAAGCTATACTTTGGTTAAAGCTTTTCCTGAAGAAATAGTGCAGACACAAGTGGTATAAATGTTAGCTAAATATATATACTCTTAAAGGACATCAAAGTTTCAGCTAAGTTTAGAAGCTGGGAGACTGACATAAATCAGAATCATACAAAAGGCTTGGGTAAGTCAGATTCTGACAAAGTCTGAGAGTCTTCCCCAAAACATTTCCTACTTTGGTATCTCCATCTTCCTCCTGTTTCTGATCAAACTATATCCATTACTTTTCTGCAGTCACATTCAGGAAAAAATCTGTCCAAGAATTAAACAGGAGTTTTGAATTTATTTTTATGTGAACAAAATGGTTCTCTGGTGCTTGAGCAGCCCACATAACACGTCTTTGTTTCTCTAAACCAGAGCAGAGCAATGAGTAAGGGGGTAAGCGTGTTTACATGGGATGTTCATAAACAGTAATATATTGTCAATATTTTAGGAAGGTCATTCCACTAAATGACCCATACTAAATCCAGTGTGGTAAGAAGCACACTGTGACAATGTGGGGATTGCCAGTACAGTGAGAATTTTAATTCTTCTTTGACACAACATAGAACTGAGAATGGACACATCAGGACTTGCCAATTACATGATTATTGTTCATGGGCAGAGAATTCTTTTCTGAAAGACAGGCTGAGCACAGCAATAGTGCTCTGAAACACTCTGCTCGGCATATGTCGTTTCAAGGAAAACACCACAGACTGAAGAGATTTTGCCCTCCAGGTATTATCTTCTTGACAAATATATCTTGAGCATTTTTAAAGAGAAGGTAGACTCTGAAAGACATAAAAAGGCTTCTCCTCTTCCTCCATGGAAGGGAGATCTACCTAGGGGATGCCAAGGATCCCCTGCCAGACGTCACTCATGGAAGCACCAGCCTTTCATTTCTTTGTCCACTCTCTCTGTTCTCTGTAATGGAAGTCAAAACAGTCACTGAGTTAATTTTAAAAAGAATTCTGACAAAAAAGCCATCAGTCTCACTTTCTGTGTCATGTTGCATTATGCGCAGTGGATGTATTACAAGGGAGACTTATATGTGATGGTAATACTTCCTCTGGCAGGAGCTGTAGAGCCACATCATACAGAACCTCCTCCAGGAAAGCTGCAGTTATAATCTAAAATGTGCTGAGATTCCTCATGATTATTTAAATACAAAATTAAAAGCCAGAGCTGCACAAAAATATTTCTCCTTATATTTTCCTGAAACTAGGATAATAAAGAAAAATCATTCACTCTATTAAATGTATAGCAAGCTGAATTTGGCCCTTTTATTAATACAACATTAGCTGTTGCTGACATAGGCTGCATTCCACATGGACTGGAAGTGTAAACTCAGTATTTGACAAGCAATCTCACTCTACCTGGATTTTAAAAATAAGTCAGTTTGATTATGTACCCTTATTTTTCTCCATAAAACTGTCAAAAATAGACTAGCTTCAAGTAACATTTCCTTTTTAAATAGTTATTTTTCAGTTTTAAGAGGACATAAAAGCATCTGAAATTATGAACATCATTTGCCACTCAAATATATTTTTGTGCCAAGTATAAAGCAAATTTTCAGCTGAGTGACAAACCAATAAATATGTAGGCTTACAGTAGCTCTTCTGAGAAACTGAACTTCAAAGCGTGTCTTTATAATACTAACAAAAATGTGCTAATTTTTATGCTTATTTTTCTTTCTTAGTTTGTTCCTGATGGTTAGGAAGTTGATCATTCATTTTTCTACTGCCATTCACACCAGCTGCTATAAAACAGCTATAAAAATACTCCCAGTGCAGATCTTGACCGTAGATCACTGTACCTAGACCCAGCTGCAGATGGATGGAGCAGCTGGTCCAGAGAGGTGCTGTTCCTGACTCCCACACACACTTGGTCATGATGCATGAAGCAGCACAGTTGCTCCCCAGCCACAATTCCCATTCAGTCACAGATTTATGAAGTAATGAGCCGCCTACCAGAAAAAAACAAAACCAGCAGCTCTCCAGCACACTTTAAACAAACACCCAAGAATATTCCATAATTATAAATAACTGCAGTTCAGCCATCAGATGGATTGCTAAAACTTTTTTACATAAGTTGTTAAATGGGAAGCAAATACAGTAGAGCAAGGAGGGAAGGAAATAGGCCTATGTAGGGAGATAGCAACATAAAAATTGGTAATTATTTTTCAGGATACATTTTTTTTTAACATCAGTGTGATGGTTGATGGCACTGTTTTGTGATGATTTATGAATATTTCATGTGACCTGGCTATTCAGTAATTATTGTGTGAACATGCCAGCTTATCATGACTACAGCTATAAAAGAAACAAGCAGAAAGAATGAAGAATGGTGTGTGATAAGATATGGAGCCTGTAGTAAACGCCAATACACTGTGAAGGGACAATAGACAGCCTATAAAACTTAAGGATGCAAACTCCTGACTCCAAGTCAATTTACATTATTTTTGACTCTCCTGGGTATACAGAACCACAAGGATTAATGGCCAAATAGAAATAATCATTCCAGAGGAGAGGCAGGAATTTCTTGTGAGGTGTCTGGACATAGTCCCTCTTTGTGGTATATGTGCAAAATAGAACTGTCAAATCCACATCTTGAGATGATGTCGTTTTTGGTAAGGGGGGCATGGAGAGGGGATTATTGTTCTAAAATTATTTTCCTCTTGGTGTTTTACTTTTGGTTTTAAACTGTTCATTTAAGAAAACTAGTTACTGTGACTACCAAAACTGGGGTGTTTTCAAGTTCCTGAGCAGTGTATTTCCCATCTGTATCCTGATGATGCAGTAAGGCATCATGCTGGTGGAAACTGCTATTCTCTCCTCACTTCTAATGCTACAGTTTCCATGTAAAAAACAACCCAAGAACAAGATGGGAAAAAAAAAAAAACCAGTGCATAATTTGAACAGCAGCTTGACCTGGACACTCCAGTTTCTGGAGGTGCACTATGGTACACCCAACAACTAGAGAAATGCAGTTGCTTTCATCAGTGATCACAGTCTCCACAAACCAAGAACTACAATTATCTATCCAGTTTGATCTGATGGCTAAGTGCAGTGAATCTGTAGGAAAATAACAGCATATCACACATTAGACAAAGACTAGTAATAGGAGCCTAAGAGTTAAAGTCGTAAAATGTCATTATGGAAAGATATATATAACATTTAACTACCTTGCTGTGCCTTTCACAAATTTAATATTATTTAACTTTTCTTAGTATTATTTAGTGCTGGTAAAAATTTTACTTACAGCTCTAAAGAACCCTACCTCATTTATACTACTTGTTTCTTACTACAGAGGCAATATTCACCTATATTATTTATTTTTTTTACTATCAATTTCTCTTGGAAAATCAGTCCCTGATTTTAAAGCTTAAAAAATTACAGTAACAGTGGCTGATTTTATTTAATGTGAATTTCCCTTGAAAGGGTAGGTTCAACGCTGTAGGCCTCTCTTCTTCAATGAGTATAAGTAATTCAATGACTTGTTCTGCATCAGCAGGGAGATGGCTGTGTTATCTAACAGGCTTCTTCCATCTCTAACTTGTAAGATCCCATCAATGCCAATAGGAGTTTGAATTTTGTAACAAAGCTAATGTATTTAAGGAAGTCAAGATAAAAGAAATAATGAAACCTAGATTGAGTAACCCTCAGTAACCCTCCGCCTCCTTCTGCACTCACCTTGGTGTCTGCACAGTTGGTTCTTTCACATATTCTCACTCCTCTCTTCAGATGAAGTCATTGTGCAGCAGTTTGTTTCCCTTCTTGTTTTTCTCACAAAGGCACTACCACCATTGCTGATGGACTCAGTCTTAGCCACCAGGGGGTCTGTCTTGGCACCAGCTGGCATTGGCTCTTTTGAACATGGGGGAAGCTTCTAGCAGCTTTTCACAGAAGGGCCGCCAGTAGTCCCCTTCTACCAAAACCCTACCACACAAACCCAGTTGAGCCATACGTAAACTGATTGCTTAAGCAATCGTTTGTATGTACAGATACTGAAGGGAACTTAGGACATAAGTCCAAACTGCGACCTTCCCAGGTACTAACAAGTCATCATCTAGGGAGTGGGAGTATGCACTACTCTAGAGGATCCTGGAGTGAAGTTCTCTTCGATCTTTGTCTAGTCCCCAAAATGTATCAATGTTGCTCATTCCATTAACACTTTATCACAGTGAAGTCTACCCAATGAAGTAACATGGGAAACATAGGGGATTTAAAAGTCTTCCAGCCTGGGTTACCTATATCTAGGCAAAACACAGCTAATTTCATAAGGTAATTACATTCTTCAACCTGTCCTCCTCACAACACGTTAGAGAACAAGCAACTTGGTTTTAGAGGAAGTACCAGTTGGAAGAGTCTTACTTTGTGAAGCACTCATGTAAAATATGCTGTTCAATATTGGTGAAGTATCACTGATAACTCAATGTGGTCATATAGATTTGTAAAACATAAATAGATACAGAAAGTCATTCTTTGCTAGCTGGGAAGTTTCATTTTATTTCCAACAAGAACAGTTGCTGGGCAAAAAATATATTTCTAACATCCATTTCCACTCTAAAGATACAAACAAAATCTAAAACATGATTAAAAATTCAGTTTGCTGCTCTGTGACCTGACTGTTCTCAAGCAGAGTGACACACACCTGTCCACAAAGGCATGCTTTATTTTATTTGTTTTCTGAAGTGTTAGCTCACGCTTTGTGACTTTTTCCCCTGGATTTTTGTGTGATGCTAGATGGATGCTCTTAGTGCTAAAATGTTGACTATTAACACTCCAGCATCGCTTTCTGTGAAGCACTTTCAAACTTGAATTTATTTTAGAGTCATGTGAACAGCAAATGTCTCCAGAGGAAAGCTTAGTATTGTGGCATTTCTGAACCTGCCTTCTTGCAGCTCCTGAGCAGTGTGTGCGCTGCACCTTTTGTGGTACAGCATCATTTTCCACTGGTCCAAACAATGCCTTTTTGTGCTGTAGTGGCTCACCTGCTTAATAAAGGTAAATTGCTGTATAATCAGTAACTGACCAATGTCTGTTAAAGTAAAACTAAAATAAGGAAAAACAGATGTTGTTTTCTGTATTTAATGAAAAAGGCTTATGCATCCTCATACCATGTTGTCTGACCTTTCTCAGGTTTGGACCTTATGTACCAGACAGATGTATTTACTACATAATCCATGTATTTGAATGCCGTTTACAGAATTACCCAGATTACACTTGGAAAAGAAAAACAACAGCCCTTGGCAAATGTGCCAGTGAGCATAAACTCTGAGTAAATGAAAGCAGGACACCTGAGAGCTGCAGATCCCATAATGCAACTGCCCACATGCTCAGTCACCCCCCAGAGGCATACAAAAAGTTTTACACTTAACAAGAAGCCAGAACTTTCCACTTGCTTCAAAATTTCACAACAAGGTGAATAGGAATAAATATCATCCCATCACCAGTACACTTCAATTATCTCATTCCGCTGTAGAAACAAAAAAGCCAACACTGAAATAATTTTTCAGTTAGAAACACTTTCTGACATACCCAGAGTGAATGGCAGCTCTTCGTCTTTGAATGGAATGAGTACTTAACTCACAGGGCTAATAGTAACTGTGATGGGGAGCACAAGCTAAAACTTCCATTTTCATAGGGGACAAGTCACCTTAAAGATAGCATTGACATGATAGTAAAGCAAACTGCAGTGATATCTTTGAAGGAATTACAGTCCATTTTACTGGTATATCTCAGGTGAATAACCCAGGAGATTTTTGTCTTAAAACAAGAGATCTTATAGCCTGAATTAAATTATTCTCTTATGGTAATCATGGCTTCAACACTGGAGAGGAAGGGTATCATACCAAAGAGTCAAGAGTATCAGTAAACAAAAAGTGCTATAATCTTACTTCAGCACTGAAGGTGGTGTGTTACAATAGTGCAGAAGTTCAGTATCTCATGAGGGACACAATCCACCTCTATCATCCTATAGATATGCTAAAATTGGTGCCAGAGTTATCAAAATTGTATTGAAAAAAATACACCTCCACCCTCTCCCTTATTGTCCTATAGGAAACCAACACCTTTCCTCTCAAGGGAAGCCTGTCTACATGATTTTGGCCCTCTTTGTATTGTGTCAGATCAAAGGTTCATGCAGTTGAGTAACTTGACTCTTACAGTGAACAGCAACAGATGCTCAGTAAATCAGATTAGGTCATGTGTAGACTGCCTTCCCTGTTACGCACTTCTAGTTTCTCATAATCTGGATGTACTGCACCTTGCTGAATGAAATACACAACTTAATTCTGCTTTGATCAAAATAATGTATTTTATTTTCAGATTTTTGTTTGCTTGCTTGTTTTAATTCTGTTGTCAGCTAATTTCACTGTTTTTGCTCATTGTACTTTATCTTACCACAGTCCACATATACAAACATGACAATTTTCCAACTGTGCCAGTTGCTCTAACTAAAGATACAGTCTGTTTTCCTGCAAACGTTGGTCTGCAATTGACTGCTTTCTAGATTTTGCACTCTGAGCTATAATAATCTACTCTACAAGCTTTACTCAAACAATCCATGGTTTTATACTCCTTATCATATTCTCTTCCTATTGCTGTTTTCCAGATGAAGAGTTCAGGCCTAGCCTCACTTCTAAGAGAGATGAGAAGGAGTTACTAATACTAATAATGTGAGTGAGATTCTTAGTCAAGCTGGTCAAGAATATTTCACTGAAGTATTTGTTCTTGGAAAAGTCGGTTTGTAGAAACTTAGTATTTTTCCAAGAACATTCCAGTCTTTAAAAATCTTTAGTAAGAGGTTTCTCAAGTCAGGATAATTTTTCTGGACAAAATAAAAAGGAGAAATGAGAGAATAACTGCACATCCTTTAGCTGTTGGGATGGGTGAAAACAGAAATATAAACATGATGAGCAACCTCTCTTCAGCACTGCAGTGTTTATACTAAGTTAAAGAAATGTCCATGTAATACGTAGTTATCCAGGTGAAAGAATGAACCAGTAGAGTGTCCGATTGAACTCACATAGTTTCATGCTTGTGGCATTGCTCTAATCTCCCTGACACAATGCACTTCATTCTCCTTAATCCTAGAGCTCTTTTACCAAGACTAGCAATATAAAGAGATTTCAGATTTTAAAGTAAGAATATTATCCATTTTCATGCCATTTTACACTACCTGTGTGCTACTGCCTGAGAATCAGACAAACTGCTCCGAAATTATTACAGAAAGAAAAATAATTCACCAGAACTATGAAATCTACCTTTGTCACTGTATAGTGGCTTGAGCTACATCAGGGCACCAGGTTCTCTCTTTGGTGATTTGACTTCAAGATTTTCTTTTGGAGGAGAGGAGAGTGAGAACAAATTCATTGTTTATCATTCAGGAAGCTGAAGATTGAGGTATCTAAGGGTGATTTCTGGTGAAAGGCAGTTTTTGGGTTGTATGCCACAGTTCTCAGATACTCATCACGTTGCTGCTTATTTTGTATGTCAGCTGTGGTGCTAGCGAGCATCAAGGATGTCATATTTAACATTTTATTTCTTGGCTTAGTTAAACATTTCAGAGAAGATGCTGCTGACTGTGAAAAGTGGGGAATGAAGTATTTGTACATGGAACTCAGTCCTGAGTATATGTTTTACTTAACCGTAAAAAATTTCAAGATATTCTTCTTTTGCTAACTTTAATACTGATACTATTTCAAAAGAAACAACCAAGGCTGAGCCTTCCAAGGGCTCAATTTCCTCAGCTCCAGCCGAAATCCATATTAAAAGCAGCTCTGAATACCTAGTGTATGTAATGCTGCAGATCAGAGCAATACAAGATACTATTTTCTCCATGTAATTCTCTTGTAGATTGGAATAGTCTTCTCTCTTCTTACTGCCAGGGAAGCAAGTAAGCTTTCAGTGAAGCTGAACCAAAGTGGGAAAAACAGTGCAGAATCAGTATTCTTTGCTATTTAAGCATCATGTTTGAATACAGCTTGGAACAAATTTACCTCTGCTGACAGGTGGAAGAGATAGACTTACTTGTGTTGATATAGCTATATGAGAAAGGCCCTAAATTGTCACTTTTCTCTACCATTCCGTATCCATGCTGGGAAGAGAGCTTATTATCTCTATGACAATTACTCTCCTGTGTATTGCAATATGGATAGTCGCTCAGCTAAAGCTTGTTGTCTCTGCTGAACTAAAAATGACAAATTTCACAAACTCATATTCAATGTCAGTTTCTCCTTTGTTCTTCAATTTTTGTAATCCGCAAAAATTAATCTCCTGGTTAAACTACTTAGCAGCTACAGCACATACAGCTTTATTGTTTTCGCATTATCTAGCACATCAAAACCCAAGCCAAAACATAACCACCCAGGAAAAATTTTTGAAAGGGTGTGTCTAGGAACAAGTTTTTCTTTGTGAACGAGGAAGCATTTATATAAGGTTTTGATTAAGACTGGATATGGTACAGCCGGTGACAAAAATATTAATTTCTGAGTGACAGTAACAGCAAAATGTCTCCTATTCTGTATCACACTGTTGGCTAAAGTGGGAAATAAAGTCTGTACTCTTACTTTATCTACACCACAAGTCAGTGTCTGTAGCTCTCCATGTTGCAATGAGTTTACAAAATTGCAAGGTCAGGTGAGGAAAGCCCCAGAATGATGGATGTTAATTTCAGTCACAAATATACCCTGAAGAATTATCAAACATAAGGAATTATACATAGACAAAAAAATATTTTTAAAACCCTTTCTAAAAAGTTTTAATGTCATTTTTTAACCTGTTAAAAAGTTCTAGTTCTTCAAGAACATAGATTTAAGATCTTTCCAGGAAGATAATACAACTGATTTTCATTACTACATACATAAGTCACTTGTAATTCCTGTTTTAATTCAATTTTCCCAGTCTAATGAAAAAATTACTTGTTTGTGTTCTGGAATCAGGTGTTTCCATTGAATCAAAGGCTTTACAGAAGGCCAGGTAGACTAGACCTTCCAGATTGTCTCAAAAATCACATATATTCTCAAAAAAAAAGTGAACAAACTAGTACATATAATCTACCTTAAACTTGATTTTTGGTCAGTTTTCAGTTGTGGCCTTCTATGCTTAACTCATTCTTTTACAGTTTGTTCTACAGTCTTGGCTGCTTTTAAGGTGAGACCAGCAGCCCCCACCAGTGCCTGCAGCAGCCAGATGGAGGGAGTTTCTGGCCCAAGCCCTTTCTCTGCCCCAGACTTTTGCAGAGATCTTGCATTATTTTATTTGTCTGTGACTCCAGTGGTTATCTCTGAAATGGAACTGCCCTTCCTTTCAACAAGGTTGAGAAGAGATTTATAATAGTGAGCAGTTGCACCCTATAAAATACTTAAATAGCAGCATATGCACACGCGTTTACCTGCACACACCCAGATTTTTCATTGATATTTTACAGCTTTTACAAGCATTCTAGAAAGCATGAGAGTACTAGGTGGTGTTTTTTCTCAATGAACATGTCTTTCTGTGAGTATTCATGAAGTCGATAAACACACCTATTTGGGTACCAACCAGCCTCTGGTAAAGGTTCTGGATGGCCTATAGGAAAGGAAACATGACTTGCAAAACATTTATTGTTACGCTGCAGAAAAACACCCTGATGCATCTTGATTGCACATGCTGCCAACTTTGCAAAAGGAAGCAAAATATGAAATTCAAGGCACTTGTGCATTGAAAGAGACACGAAAGAAGCAGAGGAATAAATGTAACAAATGGAGCTGTAGGGGATAGAGCTATCCTCTTTCCACTAAACATTTGTGTAGAAAAATACTTGAGATAAGCTTCATTATGTTTCTATAGACACCTTTCTAATGCAGGTGGGAGTCACTTAGGTAACTAGCAGATGAAGGGTTTGATCAAGGTCAAGCAGAGTCTGTAAAACTCATTGCTAAACTCAGTGAAAAAAATTACTTTGAAAGCCTCCCACAAAAAAAGGGAGAGATTCTTTTTTCTTTTCAAAATGCAAATTTTCTCAGAGAAGTTTCTTTTTTTTTTTTTTTTTTTTTTTCCCCAGTTTTTCCATAAAAGGCGTGAACAAATGCTTGATTTTTAATTGTGATTTTTTTGAGGCCCTGCATTTTTCATGTCTTTCCAGTATTTTGTGTGGACAATACTGTTTCCCTCTTAGCTGTAGTCACTGCCAGTAGTGGAATCTGGAAACACTGATTTCCAGACCCTTGCACTTAAGTATTTCATTTTATGCTAAAATATTTCAGAAACATTACGTTGGGAAAAAAAAAAAAAAAAAGAAATCTCCCAAAACAGAGCTCCAAATTATCTACATAAAGCAAACAGAAATGTAGATACTGGATTGTGTCCAGGACTCCCGGTTTCCTGCGACACTTACAAGACAAAAGTTAGGGCAGCATGCTGCAAAAAGATACTGAGCCTTTCCAACACAAATAGATTTTCCACGTCTGCAATGCCACAGCTATAGAATTAGCTGTCAGGCCCAAATTATCTCTACTGCAGGCTGTACTGCCCAGGTTTGCCAGGCCATAAATCAAGGCTATCCCCTGGAGATGGGGAGGGGAGAGCTGGGCACCCCCGACCTCAGCCCTGCCCAAACCTGTGCCTCAGCCCCTCCCTCCCTGTCAGGCCTCCTCTGCACCCTGTTGGTACACATCAGCCTGCTGAAGTCACTGACAGATCTAAGGTGAGAGGTACCAAGGCTAGAGCTTCAAAAACTGTTATTCCCATCAAATTTTTAATCTTTCTGATTATTTGGATGGTTGATTGGAGGTTTTTTTCCTTCTTATTATTTTTCTGAAATAAGTAGTGGATTCACTCCATGGGAGCTGCTTGGAACAGGCACTGGTGGGAGAAGACTCACATGCCTTCAGAGCTGACTCTTAATTAACAACCGAGGATACTCCAGGAGCAAAGATAGGATCGAATGAAAATCTGGATTTAAATATTGCAGAACTGTGACTAGCTCAGGCAAAAACCTCAGATACAGACAGGTACCTTCAGAATCAGCTTAACAAATCAGTAGAACTGATTTCAAACCTAGTTTTGAACCAGGTCCAAAATAAGCAGCTTGATCTTATGTCTCATTACTTGATACTCATTTTTGTTGATCCCCACATTAATGGAAAGGTAGTATTTGTGCTCCCTTTAGATTTTAAATTCTTCTGGCTTCAGAAAAACTGAAGGGTTTTATGGGAGGGGAGAAAATTATGTGTGTGTTGGAGAGGAGGCTCCTGCATTTCTAAGAATCACAGTGAAAAAGAAAATTTTATACAGAGTTGAAAACCTGTACATCCCAGTAGGAAGGCAGCAGGCAGCTGAAGTGCTACAGCACCATCTCCTGGAATTCAGACATTTCTGAATTTCTAAACCCAATCTAATACACAGTCGCACAGACAGATGAAATTTAATGTTCAAAACTCAGTGAATATAATATGCTTCTGTTTACAAAAATGCTTTAACTAAAGATGGAGCCAATAAAAATTATTTCCATGACTTATAAACTTTGCAGATATTTTTTTCCATGTACATTATTGTTATTGGGCAGTACTTACTTCTTAAATTCAACTAGTTGATACTAAATCATGAGAAAATTGGAATTCATAAAATTTGACAGTAAAGTTGGTTAGAAATTGTCCTTAAAAAAAAAAAAAAGTTAATTTTTCATTGTCTATTGTGACATGAATAAAAAAAATCTACTTGTTCTTCAAAAAGCATTGAAAATAGTCTTTGAGGTTTTCAGATTTTTAAATTATCAAGTTTTTCTGTCCTAGAATCATCCTTATAACTTGAAAGTATAAATTAGCCTTTTTAAAGCTAACGTGTAAACATGTCTTTTAAAAACAATCTACAAATAAAGTAATATTTTTCTGCTATAAGGCTTCTTGATGACTTCCTCCCAAATGCCTACTGCAACTTTTTAGCTGACCATAGTATCTATCATTCTATGCAAGTTTTTTCCACTCCTGAGGACATGACTCCTTGACTAAACATGTCCTGTTTATCTCCCATTCTGGCTTAGATTCTGTCCCCAGACTGTGAATTGCTCATAGTTTCTCTCAGCTGCTGTTGGAGTATCTACCTGAAATAATGTCGACTCCCACCACATATAGGATGATGCAGAGCACAAGCTGCAGTCTGAAGACACCTCAATGGGGCAATTCACAAACAGGATCTGGTAGTTCAGCTCTGTTTTCCACTTCAAATATTTCGTGCTGGGACAAGACCTTCTCTTACTCTGTTTTTGTTCCACATTCATTTTATCTGCAGATGGCTGGACCCCACTTTGAAAAATGAATGGAAAATAATGAGTTTAAGAAGTAGAATTTAGGCGATGCCCTGCATGAAATGATAATTCAGAGAGTCCTGAAAGCAGTTCGTTTTGTTACAGTTCAGTTCAGCAACACTGATGAGCATAACAGGCACTCAAGAGATCTCAATAAGCTTTAAGACAATCTGCCCTCATGTACCACAGCATATTTTGGGTTTTTTATACATAATTCTTCCCTCTTTTCCACCTGCAAGAAGCTGTGTCTTGTTGAGATACATCCAGAAACAGCTTATGTTTTTGCTGTATTGAAATTTCTGTTTTCAATTTACAGTGTGAAATGTATGATCCAAGTTTCTCAGTTTTGGGCAGATTGCTCCATCCTGTGGCAGCACTGCTCCTTGCACCAGCACCCTCAGGTCCCTCCGGGCTGGCTCCAGCCAGGCTGACCCCAGCACCCCGGCAGAGCACCTGGCAGCACACTGCTGCAAAGATCCACACCGTCTGCAAAACCTGTGAGTAATGCCACATGTTCTTTAATGCCATTGTAATTCTGTCTGTAAGCACTGCACGTTCCGATTGCATGGTCCCTCTTTGTGGCACTTGCCTTGCTGTTACGGCTCACTTCAGTGTACCAGTTTGAAATATCATGTGGGTACATCCCCTATGGACAGAGAACAGTCCCCCAAATGACATGAGAGACACCTCAGAGGACGCAAGGGCTTCAAATTTTACTCTTCTTAGCATTTCTGATCCTAGCTAGCTCCACCAAGAGAGAAACTTGAACTGAGCACACAGAGGGTTAATGCGATACTGTATTCAACGTGGAAAGTAGATTTCTGTGTAGACAGACCATGAAAAAAATCACATTTAAAGATAGCATTTAGCACAGGGCTTTTCCAAAATTATTCAGATAGTGAGTGAATCATGGCCAAACACTGAAGTTCTGTTTCATTTAAAAAAGTAGAACCATAGAAAAATAGGGTTAGAAAGGACCTCAAAAACCTACTGCTGTATGATGAGATCGGTCATATTTTCTAATTATACCCTAACTATACTGTGTAATTATAGATGTATACTATACCTATACCTCCTAACCTCCAAGCAACCTCTTCCACTGGTTCACTAACTTTATTTTAGTAAACTTGCCCAGTGTATGACATGAATGTTTCCTGCTTTTCTTCAATTCCCTTGTCTTCAGTATATCCCTACTGGATGTGAAAAACATTATCTGTCTCCTCTCTGCACTAGCTCTCTACATTCTTGAAGTCTGTTATTTTGTCCTCCTTCAGATTTCTCTTCTTTAGGTTGCACTCCCCACCATTTCACTATTTCTGTCAATATTTCCACGTCTCATGCTTTTTAGACCTCTAATTCAGCTTCCAGACTCTCCAGCTGGTCCATGGATTTCTTGCAGCGTGGTACTCAGAAGTATGGTACTCAAAACTATCTGTAGTGATCAAAGCAAGACGTTACTAGCAAAGCAAAAAACTGTTAGCAATTCTTCTGCCTTGTCTTTTTTTTTTTTTTTTTTTTTTTTTTTTTACTACTTCCTTAAATGTTCTTCTGGTATTCTGTCAGCAGATGTACAATATATCTTATTGTTACTGTTATTCAGAATTCCAAATTGAATAAAAGCATACCCACTAGCTTGAAATCCACAGTCCTCAGTTTTCCATGTGAGCTCTTCAAAGTTGAAGCGCTCGTGTCTTTGAAAGAGAGACTTGGTACATGTCAAATATACTAAAGATTGACTTTGTGATTAATGTTACAGCCTAATAAGAAGCTAGAAACCAAATGGGCTGAGCAAATGGGCTGAGAACTTCGTTCCACCTAGATCAATGGCAAAATGCAGTTGGTGTGGGTTCTGTCTATCATACTGCTCAAAGTCATGCTGGCATCAGCTGTAGATTACATATTTTTATTACTTTTTTGTGAAATTCCAGGAGAAAGAATGTTGAAACACATTTTATATATAAAAAAACACCTGGACAGATGTTGCTTCATTGACATTACATCATGAAAACTGAAATAGCATTGCATACATCTCTCTAATACCTTTCATGAAGGTCATCGAACATTTTTAAATGTGCATGACACTGAAATGTTAGAAAGAGAATGTAGCATTGCTCCTTCATATTTAGGAATTCACAGCACTTAGTCACAGCATTTTTAATAAATATTCAGTAATGAGAAAGTACATAGTGGTATGATGGTGGCCTAGATTTATAACTCAGTTAAATCCAACAATTTTAATATTTTATTTTTAAGCAACTTTACCTGTAGTGTTTCTCAATTTCTACTTTCTGATGTGGACTTACTTTAAGATTAGTTTGAAATTGCTTCCTGATCAGAAATATATAAGGGACCTGGAAACATACAGCTCTTACTTTCATATCTAGATAATCAGGATAGAGATGAGTGAAAATTAAAAGTCTTTCCTAACCAAATAGTTCTACAGACTTTACAGCCCACTATTTGCCTGGTTTAGGAATATCAGAAGAGGTATGGGATTGTAAATGTTGTAAGTATCTTACAACCTAAAACAGACTGATAAAGAGCAGGGCTTTGGGCTGTCTAATAAAAGGTACTAGGAAGAATATAATCAGTTGGACATATAGGAAGGGACAATATTAAAATAAAAACATGTCATTAGAGGTGCAATTTACTTGGGCTTCCTTTTTTTGCCTTAAAATCATTAGTCCATTAATTTCCTGCACTTATCCTGATAGGCATGCCGAGCAGTGCCTGTCTGCAGAGGCAGGGAGATCGTCCCACACCAGAGAGCCTTGCTGACCATGGGCTGACCTGACATCACTGACACGTCCAGAACCCCAGGTGACACACGCAGACCACTCCTTCATCACCTGAGTGTCACAGGAAGAGGTTGGCACTTGTTTACTTCTGTGTACAGAGGTGATGCTGCAGATCACTGTGACAAGCAGCAGGTACAGGTATTCCTCCTCAATGGGAGAGTTTGTCTTATGGAGCCCAGGGATTAGGAGATGGGAGGAAAAAAAACAACAAAACAAAACAAACAAAAAAAAAAAAGGATGCAGAGAAAAGAACACTGCAGCAATAAAAGGAAAGATTATTAAAATTGTTGGTGGAGAAATTAAAGGAAACGTTATACAGCATGAAGTGCTGGATTTGGAAGAAGCCTCCACCAGGCCCCAAAGGGAGAAGAGATGCTGGGAAAACCTGTAGAAAACGCCCAACTGGAGCAGATGCCCCATGCTGGCTTGTCCCTTCTTGCTCCCCTCCTGGCCAGGTAACAATACACCTCCACAATTTTCTGTGATCTGTCCCTGGAGAAAGGAAGCAACAGAGTTTGGTTGAGGGGGAGGACAAAGAGCCTTTTAGTCCCATTGTGGTGAATGTGATGGTAAGGAAGAGGAATTTCTATTTATATAAGCACTAAATCCAGGCTGACTGAGCGGGAAGGTCAGTTTTGAGTAGTTGGCCCTGGAAATGTGGGAGAACAGACTTGACCACTTAGAAAGTAAAACAAGGAAAGGTGGAGGTGAAAACTGTATATAACCAGATGACAGGAAAAGTGGGGGGAAAAAGGGCTTGCTAAAGGAAATTGCAAATTAAGGGTCAAAGTGACTGAAGGGACAGGAGAGGACTAAATTATAAAATTCAAAAAAAGGACAGCGCATCCTACTAAAAAAGTGGTTTTTTAATAGGACTGGTGAGAGTTTCAGAGAATCTGAAGAGTGTCAATACAACAAAGAGGACAGATTATATTAAATTAAAGACACATAAAAATTTGGGATAAGATTAGGTGTAAAACAATGTGGAATAAATAGTCACTGATAAAAGACAGCAGATACAGGAATAGTCATTTTTAAAAGCTGAAATAATGCTGCAGTTTTACCAGATTTGGGGAAATCCAGGAAAACTCCCGTACCAGGAATTTGATAGGACAAGCATAAGAAAAGTCAGATTGTATCAGAAATGGTATTTAGAGTACAAACATACAAGATAGGAGGATGAATGGTAGGACTGAGGATGCAGCAGCAGTCTAAATTTAAAAATAAACCAAAACAAAACATTAACTTTTTTTTTTTTTTTTTAATTAAAATAGCATATTGGTTTTTACTCTCTGCCTGCTGCCTATGAATAACATTTAGCAACAGCTATTCTGGTCCTTTGCCCAAATGTATACTGAGAACACTGATAGCTCTGTGGTAACCAAAGCATTTAAAAACCTCTGTCAGATTTAAGCAGATGAAAATATACTAATGCTCATCAAGAAGAAAAATATGACAGCAGGAAAAAAGCAGGAGAGTGTGTACTGCACCTTGCTCTCGAAAATCTATCATACCATAGACATAATTCTGATTTGATGTAGAAAAATAACCACACAGCAAGCTGGAAAAATAAGCTTTGCCACTTTCCTAATTTTACTTGCAATCTCTCCACATCTGCCTCTGTCATCACATCTCCAGCATTCAGATGATGGATGAAAGACCTGGATTTTTTAGAATTTGAGATTTTAAGAACTACTCAAAGTACTTTGCTGAGGTTTCTGACTGAATTAATAATGGTCCTAATCTTATGCCATGCTGTTTAGCAGTAACTCTCAGAAGATTTTCGAGAACAGGTTTGTTCATTTATTTTTTTTCTATCAACACTTAAGTAACACCTGCCTCAGGTGGCTCTTCTTTGAAAGGACTTTTCTTTTAAAATATGATTGTAATAGAAGTTAATCAACAATCAGGCTGCTCTGAAGACTACTGAAGGCTTAAGTCAGACTCAACTGCAGCTTTTCTTTAGATTCCTCTTCACATCCCCTGCCAAAAAATATTGACCTTGTGTTTCACCATAAAAGGTGCCAATGTAGAAGCTGCAGAAGAATGGGTAGGGAGTTTATGTGCAGCCCTGGAGATATGCAGAGGGGCTGCTGCTGAGCTCAATGGAGAAGTCAGTTCCAGAAATGAGTGGGGCCTTGGACATCCCATTGTGCTTAAGCACAGAGGTTTAGTCCAGACTCTTCATCTGATCTTAACTGTGGTGGCTCAAGGTCATCTTCATGAGGGTTAGCTACCACTTAAGAAATGCTAATTAGAAAGATGTGACTAAAAACCGTTTCAGGTCATCAGCTGACAGGGAATCACATGTTGATTTTAAATTCAGTTTCAGCTTTGAAGTATTAAATCAGGGACTTGCTTAGAAACCCCCTTGCCATAGAAAGGTTGGGATCGCTTAACCAGCAACAGATGGCAACAAGAGAGAACTTCATAAGGAAATTAAAAAAAAAAAAAAGGATTCTGAGAGTTTACAAAGCTATGGAAAAGAGGGTAATAAGGCTGAGTAATTTCTCCTTGCTAGAGCTGACTCAGCAGCCAGTTCTTCCTCTACCTGCCCTCAGGGGAGCTATGTCCAGACTAGGATCCCAACCAGAGATGATTTTATCTGGGTCACAGTCTGGATTTTCAGTAAATGTGGTTTATAGCAGATTCCAAAGAACTGGGAAGTGTAATTTCCTAGAAATCAAATGAAAGAATTAGAGGAAGAGAGGGTGGGCTGAGAAGCATGAGGGAACACAAAGACCTTATAGATGTACTAGACGTGGAGACTCCAAGAACAAAGACGCTGAGGTCTGCAGAAACCCCTGAGAAGGAAAAGGAACACATTTCTCCATGGGGAGAAATCTGGCTGTGATCTACTATTGCTGGCAGATGGAGCTTCAGCCTCATCTGGCAAACTATCAAGCTTTAAAAAAAAGCAGTAAACCGTCTTGGCAATGAGTGGGAAACCAACAGCAGTGTTGAAGGAAGAAAAACCACATGCTCTGACGGCTAAGTGGTTCATGACCCCTGCTCACAAAAGAAAATGAAAGGTGGTAGTGGTTGGTGACTCACTTCTCTCAGTAATAGAAACATCCATTTGTTGTTATGACCTAACACTCATGGAGAGGTTCTGCCCAGATCAGAGCTATTTCACAAGTTTGCCAAGGCTCATTCAGCCATCTGACACCTCCTCCATGTGGCTCATTTGCTTGGGAGCTAATGCTACTTCTCTAGGAACAAGAGAGAGAAAGCCGTAAGAAACAAGGCTCCTGAAGTGATGATGAGAGAGTTGGAGCCTCAGCTCAATCCCATCGGAGAGGGTAAAAGCCTGAGCAGGGACAGACACATCCTGAAGATAAATATATGGCTATCCAGATGGTGCAGCTTAGAGGACTTGGGTTTCCTGAAGGGGGGAGGAGGTATTCATAATAGGGTCATAAGAGGGACGAGAAGGAAATGACTGAATCAGTTGTAGATATGTGTAAAGTATTTTGCCTTATATGATGCAGGATGCACATGTTCACTCTGAGATCTGGAATCTGTTGGGAGACAGACCTGTTGAAAGTCTCCAGGGTAATAACAGAAGGAGGAAAGGGCATCTTTGGGAAAGAAATACAGCAGGACACAGAGAATGCAAAGCTGGGTATGTTTAAATTAATTTTAGCCTTTCCATAGCCAGGTAACTAATTTAAACTAGTCATATAGGCTCACATTGGAATCAGGCCCTTCCACCTGTCTTAGACCGCTATTTTAGGATGGGAAGAATTGCCTCTGGATGAGTCTGTCTCTCTACATAGACTATGGAGGAAACCTAGATAACGAAGATTCTAAGATAGTTAAAAGCAGATTAAAAGATTATCACTTATACTGCAAATGTTATAAAGAAGTGTTGAGTGGAAATCAAACTCATTTTGACTTGATTCTGTTGAAAAAGGAGAAAATGACTGAAACTGAAGAGGGGCAGACAATGATCAGTGTAGTAGAATCGATAATTCTTTGAAATGGAGGAGAGAACAGTGGAAAAAAAAGACAGGGGTCTTCAGAAAAACTGATTTTCATAGCTCAGAGAACAGACTGGTAAGACCCATTAGGAAACACGATTATAGCAAAAGGAGTTCAAGGAAATCGAGTTCCTTAAGTAAAGGCACAAGAAAGATGACTGGCAGAGTACAAGGAAGAATGGCCACCTTGGGGACTGATTTAACTTTCTAGTTTAAGGAATCCCATAATATAATCAGCAGCCTTGCAGACCAGAACAGAGGAGACTCCTTTCACTCCCTCACAAGTTTCTTTCTCCCTTGAGTCTTAATTTCCCTTATTTTCTTAATTTAGTTATAAGATCCACTTCAAATTCTCCTTAAAAACAAATATATGAACTTAACAGTGAGAAGCTAAACTTGGGTTACCTCATCAGTTCTTCACTTCTAAGAAAGAAATTAATATAAAATGCAAACTGGTCAAATTGTTGTTGACAAGCATGAAGAATAACATAAGTATGAAGTGGCAAGTGCCCAAAAGGCCATAACACGGGATAATTTCATTGCAGTCATTACAAAACAGTAACAAGAAAAGGAGTAACAAGAAAGCACTCTGCAGTTTCTTAAGTAGTAAGATCTAGACTTCTGCTTAATGGAGAGGGAAGGCTAATGACAGATGTTGCCAATGGATTTGAAGAGTTTGGGGGGTTTGTCTTTAGTCTTTAACAACTGTGATTAGATAGCTAACACATTTAACATCAATGTCAAAGAAGAAAGAAGTCATCTGGCACAGTGAAAGAGCAACTTGGAGGCTATCTAAATAAGTTAGATGTTTTCAAATCATTTGATACCCTGTTTAAATCCTCTTCAGAGAACTTAGGACACTGTCTAGGGCAATACCAGAAAATCTAGTCATTATGGAAGATAGCTGGATTCCAGAAGACAGAAAAGATAAAATACAGTGTAACACATATAAACAGGAGAAAAAGAATCCTCAGTCATTTATAGACCAGTGGAACTTAACTTCAGTTCTAGAATGACACTGGAATAAATAAAAAAGTTTATAAGTATTTGACACATGGATTTATAAAGGAAAAACACTATCAAGTCCATTGAAATGCCTTTGATGAAAGAATAAAATGTTGTGTGGATAGGAAAGAAGAAGTAAGTATGACATACCTATGTTTTTTAAGGTTTTGAGTTTGTAGTATATCCCAATTCCATAAACAGGTTAAGAATATGTGGTTAAAATAAATGTGTGCACAGAATTAAATGAGAAATTAATCCCGGTATTAAGCAACATCAAGTTGGGAAGATGCATAAAGATGGGATATATAAGGTTCTGTGGCCAGTCTCATAGTCTCCAGTATTCACATTAAATAACTTGGACAGCAGAACAGAAATATGTTTCTGAAATCTGAGGTTGTACCAACCTGGAATTCTAAATACAGTAGAAAGCAGGATTAGAACTCAAAATTACTCTGATAAATTGAATACATCCTTGATGTCGAGAATGACATTGAGAAATTGAATAAACAATAGGCAATAAATGGGACACAATTTGACAAGGTTCTGTGCAAAACATGGCACTGTAAGAAATAAACAAAGGTGAAGTACAAATACATCAGGAAATCAATAGGTTACAGAGAAAGCTCTTGAAGCTATGGTGGATCATACATTAAACATAAATTGATGGTGGCAGACGTTACAAAAGGGCTAACGTCACACTGGTAATAATAAGCAGATTTACTCTATGGAAGGCATGGGATGGGATCCCTTCCACTTCAAAGAAAATGTGACTTCAGCCAGAGCTCCATTCTACATGTATTTCTGAAAAATAGGGCACTTCTGGAGAGTGTCCAGAGGTCACTGACAAGTCTGATCAGAAATTTGAAGATAAATACCTAGCAAGGAAACTTGAACTAATTGCCCTTTTAAATTTTTAAGTGCAATTAAAAGAAGTGAGGGAGAGACTTAAAACTATAAGAGACTTTCAACTATATCAAAGTTTACTGAAAAAGGGAAAGAAATGTTTGGTACTAGTTGTTTTCAGTTTTCTTTTTTCATGCACACTGAAGATAGAATAAGTACTTGGGTTTAAATTGCAGCAGTAGAAATTTGCATATAGTTTTCTGACTGTAAGGAGGGGGAAATACCAGATTATCTTGCCAATGATGATTATAGAGTCCTAAAAGTTTGTGGACCATGTTAGGCAAACAGCTATTATACACAATAGGTAGGTAGGTAGGTAGGTAGGTAGGTAGGTAGGTAGGTAGGTAGGTAGAGATTTTATCTTAGGTTTAGGCAGTTTGGATTACTTCTTCTAGGCTCTTTCCTACATACTTTATTTGATTCTATAATCTTTACTGAATCTTATTATTTTCTTTTTAGGGAACAAAAATGATTCAGAGAAATTTTAATCTCTTTCTGCTGCTTCAGTCCTGTTGTCAGTTACTGGAAACGGTCAGTTACTTTGAGAAAGATAAACACGGAGAAGAGTATAATACTCATGACATTGGGATTACAATCTGCTCTGGAAGGGTGCAAGATCTGTGATGGACATAACTACTGCTCCTTTAAGAAACTTTCATGTCACTTGCAGGTGAGACTCAATGTAAAGCATTGCAGTTATTCCAAAAAACCTGAGCTATCCATGAGCCTAGAGTTAGAGACTTATTTTTAGATAACCTTAGTTTAGACTATAGTGTATCTTGAAGTCTTTGAAATCAGTCTAGAGCTTGGAAGACAAGTTGTATTGCTGGTGGATTCATATTCTGGAGAATGGTATGAAATTAGTCCATTTGGGGAGCGAAAAAGGCATAAATAACTTCTTTTTCCTTATCTGTCAGGTAGAATATTCTTTCAGCAGCAGGGTATGACTGAAAGGTTTACCCACAAGCACTTCTGCTTGAAACCTTTGCACAGAAGTCAAAAATCCTTTTCATCTGGAAGAATAAAAGTAGAGGACTACACTCAGTTTTTATTATATATAAAATAAAAAATATAATTAAAAAGAAATGGAAAACCAGACACAATAGGAAAACATTTCCTTTCAGCTCTTTGTTTACTGAATTTTGTCTCATAAACTCTAATCAAAAACATATATGACATGTCCCCAAAAATGTAATGTTTACCTACAAATTATGTTCTACAAAAGAAAAAAAAAAAGAAAAATTATGCTGCTTCCTTTAATAAAGGCTGATGTCCTGGTTTTTGTGAAAAGCAAATAAACACAGGTAGTCTCCTTTATGATAAAAAATAAATAAAAATTAAATTTCAGTTCTAATTACTGTGGAACTGTCTTACCTCTCTCCTCTTTCAATACATATCTTAATCTTACAGTTTCATCCTTACTAAGGGCAATTTTAATTTTTCTCATGCATATATGGGAAGAATTAGTACTTCAAGGAGGACTTCATCGATTTTGCTTATGTATTGCAAGAAGAAGAAATTTTTAAAATAGTTAAAAGAAAAAACCAGCAAGGACACATTTTTATGTGTCTAGAGAATCTATCATAGAAAATTATTTCTAATACCTAACTGCCCTACTCCATTTACATTTATATGCCAGCTGAGGAGGGAAAACTCAAATAAAAATAGATCTTCAGCAGCCCCTTTAGGTAGCTGAACATTTATTTCTAATTTCATGTGAAACATGGGAATATATGTAGGCTCTCACAGGCCTTTTTGGTGAACATTTATTATCAATTCTCTCCAATGCAAATTCAACATTCAGGAATGAATAAAACAGAAAACTTGATTGATTAAAGACAGAGGAAATAATTTATTATTTTTATTTACATAGATATTTAATTATTTGCATTGGAAGTTTAAAGAAAATTATTTTAGAAATCTTTTCAAGGGGCAAAGATTCTCATATGTCTGTCCTGTGAAAATACATGAGGCTTAGTCTAGGCTAAGTCAGGCAATGATTACATTCATCCAGATTTTGCCATGTCAGAGGAAAAATGGTCCATACCTTTATTGTTCATTTCAGATATAAGAATGTCTTGGTTTTCAAGAGTGGTATGTACTAGAACTGAACAGTGGTTCAGTTAAGTGTTGGTTCTCCCTTTGTAAAGTTGGAAGAACAGAGCTCAGCTACTTTTCTTCCTGGCAAGGTTTTTCAGTGCAAATAATCAATGCCAGTAAAACCAAGGTAAGAGAGAGCTAGGTAAGCTTGATTTTAAATTTTTCTGACTCATAGGACCATGACAATAGTAAAGACCATGGATTAGTTTGAATAAATTCTGTGCACTTTGCAGTGCCCAAAGATCTGGAATGAGACCATTTATTTTTACATAATTTTTGCACTATTTCAGTGACATTGCAAGGAAAACATGAGGATGATACTATTTATATAATATAACTGTTGGATAAAATCCTCTGTACTGAAATATGAGAAAGTACTAATGGGGAACTTCAGAGAGACTGTGGAGCAGCAGAGAAGCCCGCCCATGTGTCTGTGTCTCTCAGGCATTGAATGGGCAATGTCAGTGGTTCTAGAAGTCTGCTGAGTGAATTTATGGTAGATTTCTGCTTACAGGTTTCTAGTGCGACTGAACCAAGACACAGGCAAAATGCTGAGCAAATAAGGAATTCTGGGCACGTCCATCCACAGAATCACACATTCACAGAAATACAGAACTGTTGAAGCTGGAAGGCGCCTCTGAAGACCACTTAGTCCAACTCCCTGTTCAAAGCAGGGTCAGATAGAGAAAGTTTCTCAGGAGTGCATTCTGTTAAGTTTTAAATATCTCCAAGGATGGAGACATCACAATCTCTCTGAGTTCTGAGCAGCCTGTTCTGGTGTCCGACCAGCCTCACAATAAAAAAGGGATTTTTCAATGTTTAAATGGAGTTTTCAATATTTTAATTTGTGACCACTGCTTCTTGTCATCTCACCAGATAACACTGAGAAGAGTCTGGCTATGTCTTCTGTTCAGGTATTTATATACATTGACAAGATTCCCCCTAAGCCTTCTCTTCTCCTGGCTGAAACAACTTTTCCTCGTATGTCAGATACTCCACTCCCTTCATCATTTTCGTGGTCCTTCACTGGTCTATTCCAGCATGTACACATCTCTCTACTACTGGAGGGCCCAGAACTGAACCAAGCACTCCAGGTGTGATATTCAGGGCTGAACAGAGAGGAAGGATCACTTCCCTTGATTTGCTGGCAATGCAGCCCTAATGCAGACCAGGACATTGTTGACCTTTGCCATGAGGGCACATTGCTGGCTTATTGTCAACTTGGTGTCCAACAGAAACCCCAGGGCTTTCTCTGCAAAGCTGCTTTACAGCTGGCTGGCCCCCAGTGTGTACTGGTGCATGGGGTCATACCCC
>NW_020799097.1:17871672-17957798 GCF_003259725.1 Athene cunicularia
TTTTTTCCTCTTTTTTTTTTTTTTTCTTTTTTCTTTCACAAGATAAAGTAATAACATATACAATCAGATGTGAAACATTATCTTGGAATATGACCAGTCAGACTTTATACTCTGTCTTACTCTGCAGTGTTTTGTTTCTTTGCAACTATTGAGATCATTTTTTTGATTCTGTACAACACAATACTGGTGGAAATGAAGTACAGTATTGTGACAACCTGAAGAATAACACCTTCCCTCCTTCCCTATGTAAGATTAAATTATGAGTCATATTTTTTCCTGCCACTCCTCCATATGTAAATTCTGCTGCTATCTTACACTAGAAATATGCAGGGAAAATTAAAATGTGGTTGTCTCCTTGCTTTTTGTCTCATAGGAGAACACATTAATAGGATTTTGTTTCGTTGCTTTGGCAGTAGGGGAAAGTTTAGGTCTTGCTGAGGTCTAATGAACACATGCAATGTTGTGTGAGGTCAGTCTGTATAAGGCTCGCATGAGTAGTACGGAGTCTGACTACTGGTTCTCAGTGCATGTATTGTTCGGCAATATAATTGTTCAGCTCATAGCCAGCCCAAAGGGACTAAGGAATAATATAGTACACACCTGGAAAACAGTAACTTGCCAATATGTCCCTGCGAATGTTATCTTCACTTTGATCTATACAAAGTGGGAGAAGGAACAGTTTGTTTTTGTACAGTGTGGATGTGTAGGTTTGGAAAGAGTCTCTAGATTCCGGAAACACCATGGTATGGCAGGATTTTGTGAGATGATTTCACTCCACTAAAACAATATGAAGACAAAGTAGAGCTTTAGTCTACTGACTTCCCAAGTCTAACTTAGCAAACAGCACTGCCTGTTATTTCTTTCCTTTCATAAAAAAACTTTCCTTAAGGACTGCAACTGATACCTGCAAAGACAGCGAGTCTTGCCTCCAACCAGGGAAGTACTTGGTTCTGTTTTAAATCTAGTCAACCTGGCACAGCTGGTGTGCCAAACTGCCCCACTGTTTGGTTATCAAAAAGAGAAGAAGGTTACTGAATGTGACTACATCAGATCTTACTTTCTGGACAAGTAAACTTGTCTTCTGTTGCAGGTTTGACATAGGCCTTTGAAACAGGACATTCTATTACCAATGGTTTTGCCTAAATACCCTTTTCTCAACATCCTTTTTGTTTCTTGAGCTCTCTTAAACCCCAAGTTTTTGATTAAACTATTTCAAAGCCAGATATTTTGCCCTCTTACTATCTTTTCTCAAAGCATCTGTAAAACTGAGCCCATTGCACAGGGTGGTCTGTCCTTTCATTTTCACTGACATTATTATGGGCTGTTAGAAGGGCAAGGAAAAGCCTTTTCCATTCATTAAAGGAGACTTCACCTCTTTTGTTCACGGCCACTTAATAGTAATATGAATATCTACACCCCCTTAATCATGTGAAGCAGCTGCTGGGACAGACTCAGACTGTTTCCTCGATATGCTGTCTTGAGTAGTTGCTGCCAGGGAGTGAGATTTTGACAGCTTTCCTGTATTATAAAACACCTTAGGGGGCCGTAATGACTTGCTCAAGTGTTCACACATCTGAACTTTCCTGAAGGTTTGGAGTAAGTGCTACTTGAATTATTATTGATAACACAAGGTCTCATCATGGATTTAGAATTGTTGGACAGTGGAGTTAGGAGATGTTTCAGGAAGTCCCAAACCATCACCAGATCACCCTTCCTAAGAAATATTTGCCCAATCTGTTATTAAACTTCTAACACTGGGAAACCCCAAAGTTCTTAGTCTGTTCTGGAGCTTCGCTAACCTAATCATTACTAAATCTTTGTTTCTAGCTTCATGCTCCTTTTTTGCAGGCTAAAGCCACTGTTTACCCATTCACTACAGACAGAGCATGCCTCAACCATCCAACATCTTGCTCTGAGGAAAACAAAGCAGCTCAAGCATTGCAAGGCAGCATACTATAGTGGGAAAAGGTGATAGTGAATGGTCACAAAATCGTCCCAGGTGAATTTTGAGATAATCTTTGATTTAGCCATATAAAGTATCTATTTTCAAATGACTCCATAACTCCTGGTTCATAACTCAGAAGATTACAGTTTAAGTTTTCAAGGACTGAATACCTGCAGAAGCAAGGAATTGGCTGGGAGGTGACCAGTTCTCAGGCAGAAACTCAACACCTACCTGGCCATTAGAAGGACTGTCCAAACTGAAGAGATCTGAAGAAATCCCTTGCTTTTGCCATACAGCCAGTATAGCTCCCCTGCACAGATGGGATTACAGACTACAGACCACCCAACAGCCAGGAGCTGGGGCATCCTTTCAAAAGATCTTCTCACTTGTTCAACTCAGCTTCTGATGTGGAGGGTTGCAATAGCCTTCCTCAAATGTCACATATATTTCAGCAGCCTTGTAGGCTGCTAATTTTAGAATTCCCAAAACACCCAAGTGACTAAAAATTCCCCTATTTTTATTTTAATTTTGTTCCCCAGAACCTTTTCACTTTGAGTTAGAGACTTAGAGTACAAAATAAAAAAGATGAGTATGTATTTCATCTTGCTACTCCAGTAATAATAATCTGAAATTATTCAGATATGAATTCAGAAATAATCTGAAGGTCATGGCCTTCAAATTTAGGAGACTATGTTTTTCAAACAAAAGTGAATCTAAGATGCAACTGTAAGCCTCCGATTTAACCAAAATACATTAGAGAGGTAAGACTTGACAAAAATCTGTTAATGTCAACAGAATTTAGCTTGGCTTATATTTTTTGAACTTCATTTTCATTAATAAAATATCATTTTGGAATATCAAACTGCTCAGAAACATATAAATACTTGTATTAAGCAAGTCTTAGAGAGTTGCACCATATGAAGAATTATTATTTAGCACATTTTTGAATAAGAAAAGATCAATGCACTCATCCTTCATCATGATTTTTGAATGTAACACACCCATCTATTTTTAAAATGATGAATGCTCTAAAAACAAAGATCAGTCAGAAACAATAAACCAAAAGGGACTATAAACTACTTATAAACATTCAAACTGAAGACATCTGGCTTCTGGCATTGGTGTTCTGTGGTTATACTGGAAGAGAGACATGGGAACTAGAAGAGAATGGAAAGACAGAATATTACCTAAAATGATATTGATTTAAACTGTGAACGTCCCGATATGGACCTTTTTATATACAGGCTACATCTGGATATATGAAATTGTGAACTGTTAGCTGGAAAAAGCACACCGGCATACCTGATGGGCATAAGCAACAATAAACAGAAGAGTCACTAAGAAGGCCCCGTGTGTTTTAGGTAATTTTAGGCAAGTCTGCTGCATAGTGAGTTCAGCTGACTGTTTCTAATGAGAGTTCAGAACAGAAGACACAAAAATTTAACTGTTTACCATTTTTACTCTTAATCAAACTCAGTTTGCATTTCCATGTACGGCTGTATCAAGTTCACTGTTTCCACTTTCTCCAGTATTGGGTGCTTCCCTCAGGAATTCAACTGCTGAAATACACAGCATGTGCAACACTCTGTTTTCACATCCCCGAAAGGTTTCTAGACTTCTTTTTTTCTTTTTCACAGAAATAACACTTGAAAACAGCAAGTGTATCCTGTCAACTCTGAAACCAGAATAGGAAATGACCTCTATAGTAAACAGTCAGGAACATAACCCTCTAACCAGTACCACAAAGCAAACACACAAACGAAAACAGAAATAAAATTAGCTCAGAAAGTTTAAGTAGCTAAAAGTTATTAATCTCAACAGCAATTTTATAGAGACTTCAGTGATTCTTCTGATGGCCTGCTAAATGAGCACGTGGAAAAGGATCCCACAGGCTCCAGCTCTGGTTCTTGGGAAGGGAAAAAACAAGTGACTTTTGGAGGAAAGGCCCATACCAGTCTTCAGTCAGGCTGGCTTGGGCTATGGGAAGCCAACCCCATGCTTCTTCAGTATCAATGGGTTGAAACAGTGAGCAGTTCATCTCATCTCATCCCATCTCTCTTAGACAACAAACCTAGAACTTAGTCTAAATCTCACTTAACTCATGAGATAAGCCCCCTTTGGAAGTAACTGTTTCTTTCCATTGAATGTAGTGGGATACTTTACTGACTAGCTATCTAATTTGTAGACATCCATTTTGGGTGAGATAAAAAACCTGCAGGAATCAGGCTGAGAAACTCAGTTTTGGGCTCCTCACTACAGGTCTGTGAAAGGAATGAATGAATAACTTTGCAGATCAATAGGAATTAAGCACACAGATGTAAATACTGGAAATCTATATGTATATATGTAAGAGGAAGATAAAGATTTTGAAGAAATATGTCTGCCTTGCAAATATATGTTTCTTTTAGACACATTTTCACTGTTGCTACCTATATCCCAGTTCCCAGACTGAAGTTGGGTAGAAACTTGTTGTGCTTCTGCAAGGTTTTACTGCTTTTGATGTGACCACTGCTAGAGCCATCACTACTGTTTTGATATAGCTTCTTTTATTGTTTTTTAAAATCAGAAGTTTCTCCAAGATGTTTAAGGATTTGCTTGTTTGATAGAATGAAAGTAAAGAGAAGATGCTGAATAATATAAAACAAGTGACTTCTGTGGTTGCTTTCTGGGTCCATTTCTTGACTAGTCTTAGCATTTTGCTTCTAACACTGAATACAACAAAATGCTCTTAGAAACCAAGGATGGGAAAATCAGGGTGGTTTGCAGCCATATTTTATTGGAAAGACATCAGGTTCTATCAGCAGGGCCAGCATAGGCTGGAATCTAGAAGTCCAGTCTCCTACAAGAGGCAGCAGTTCCCAGCCCTGTCCCCCTGAGGGGTTTGAACCTCTCACCAATGGCACGTTGTTTGGCTGAGAATCAGTGCCTCTGGCTCCTGTCAACTTCCTACCTGCATACTTAACCTCTAATTTGGGCAGGAAAAGACTGACTGGCACAACACCCTTGAAAGGCTGCCAGTCCCTGATTTCAGTCCACCTTCTGCTAAGGCCAAATTCTTCTCAATTTCAAAGCTTATTTCATTCAGTTTTATCCCCTGTGGTTGAGAAGAGTTTCCCATGGACACCTTTGGAACTGCTTCATCATTCTTTATGTTAACGTAAGAATAAATATTAAGCCATGAGATGCTAAAATTAGAGTATCGCAAGGTTTGGTTCTCGAACTTGCCCTGTATCAAGATGCAAAGTGCCCCCTCTTTGGTGACCCCAGCTGGAGTTCTGAACAAAGGCAAGTGTATTTGTGCTTAGCCAGGTGGGAGTGCTGCTGCCACTGACGGAAAGTATCCTGCCAGCAGTGCTGGCTTGAGTAGATTTGCATAGTGGGTGCAAAGTAAGCCTGGTACACAGTTTTCTACAGAAGAATTTTATCAAACACAGTAAGAATAGTCTTTCACACAGGTATTCTATGAAATAAAGTATAAATGTTTTTTCACACAAACATTTTACACCTGCTCAATTTGCATTTAGTGTTTTTTCTCCTTTCACTTGTATTTGCATGGTGTTGTTTTTTTAATTACACTGCTGTTTGTTTCCCTTTTCCATTAAATACAGAGTCTTCTTGTACTCTACTGGACTCCTCTCCCCTAACTCTTTGAGATTTTGCCCTTGCCCCAACTATGAATCTGCTCTGCCAAGTTTTCAGCTGACATAACATTGCTCATATCCAGGAAGTTACTGGGCTTCTACTGCTTTCCTGCTCCTGGTTAACTATGGATTAAACATACAGATGCTTCTCAGCTGCTTGAGAGGTCTCACTGCTTTGCTAACTAGGACCACATTTTTCAGAAGGGACGATTTGCGAGCATGCTCCTGAGAGAGATGGATTACTAGTACACGTCAGTACTCTTGATCACTGCTCACTTGCCAGTCTATATGGAAAAAAACTGGTTCTCATTATGTCTGTGCATAAAAGAAACACAGTCATTTAAAACAATATCCAAAATAAATGGCAATAGTCATTTGTGGAACTATCTGAAAACATGCTAGAGCAATTCAGATGCCATAAATCCTCCAGTATCATCTGTGGCTATAAACAGTGCTGGTTACAAGCAGTACAGATACAAAACACAGAAAGAGAGCCACAGTGAGATAACCACAGCTAAAGCACTACTCAGAATAATTGAGGATTAGTAAATCTGGTTGCTTCTTTGTCTCTTACTCACTCTCCTTTAGACTCCCAGGTTTCTTCAGAAATCTGATCCTAAAATGATGCCACACGCCAGAATATCTCCATCCTCCACCCTGGGGAGGTGTTTACACCCCACCCCACCCCCACCCTCCCCCCAAAATATTTCTGTTGAAGAACTGAGTAAGTAACTTTCCTTCTTCAAAAATGTGGCCAACAGTGTCTTTGTTCATCTCTTTGATGCTCTGTATGTGGAGATGAGAGGAACTGGGAAAGGTACCTGAACTTCTCTCATGCATCTGATAACTGGATCAATTCTCCAACACTGCCTGAAGAACATGTGTCCGTGTGTTCAGTGGTTGTTGCTACTGTTCCCATGTGTTCTTCCTCAGTTGTTGCAATGAGGAGCTGTTGTTCTGACATAGAAATTAGTCACAATATTCAGAGATATGCAACACCACTGATCCCCAATGCCAAAGTCCAGGGTAGAATTATCTTCCAGAACTTCCACCATCATCAGCACAACTTGTGCAATAACTCCTAGAAATGGTGTTGAGACCACAGAAGCAGATAAGGGTGAAAAGACTTACGGTCATTGTGTCCTCTACGTATCTCTGATTGCATGCAGACTTGAACAACAGTGAAGTTCACAGGCCTTCAGGACGACATAATGCCTAACTCTTGAGGGATTATCAGAAGAAGCAAGGTCTTCTCTTTCATTCTTCAGTCAAGAACTAAATGCACAGTAACATCTGAATATAACATTTTTTCCCCCAGATGAATATGGCTTTCCATTCCAATAAAAATTAGCATTTCTCCTTCCATTTAAAAAGAAAGAAAATACCCTGTTTACTCAATAGTAGGTTGCTTGTGGCTACCTGATACTTGGAATGTGTAATTCAGAACTGACTTGGCATATAGGAAATAAGATGTCTGCAAATAATTTCATACAAACAAAAGGATAAAAAAGCAACACCCTGCTGAATTTATTATTTCTTCAGAAATCCTACTTTTGGAGCTTGTGTGTGATGTCAGTTTTGATTTTGGTTTGTTTTGTTTTGGTTTTTTAAACACAATGATTCTGGTCTGAAAATGAATGTTTATGGTTCAAAACCCAATATATGGACATAAAGAATCCAGAACTACCTTTTTCTTTATGATTTAGGCCTTCATAGCTCTCATGGTTTTTGGGAAGCTGCCTCACAAATGGGTCATTCGTTCATCATATAGGAGTTATTTCTGTGTTACTCAGAACAGAGGCTACAGGAATCTGCTGCAGGGAAATCTCAGCTTTCTCAAGCTCTCCTGCCAGCTGTGGTCCCTGCACAGCACATCTGCAGGTGGAAATACAAAATAGCCTTAGTGGTACAGATTTGCAGAGCTGTCTTTCCAGTTGTAAGAAAGATATCTAATGGTTAAAATCTTGAATTTAACCCTTTATATTGGAAAATATAATACATAAGACATAATACATGACTCTAGCAATGCAGAGCAGAAGAGAAAAATGAAGAATTTCAGACTTTGTACTTGAATGAGCAAGTGAAACACCTGTTAGGCTGGAAAGCCTAATTGAATTTTCATTGACTTGTCTTTGTGTACCATCAGAGTGTCTTTAAGTTTAAGGCAGGTACTGAACATTTCTCAGATGAAACACATTCTCATATCTGATTACTAAGCCCATATATCTAATCTTTTTAGAGAAATTTTTAACAGCAATGTTCATTGGGCTATTCCTATTAAAAAGAACATGCCTTGTTTTACTCATAGGGTTTACTGAAGTTTAAGAAGATCTGTTTCTCTTAACCATTTATTAAGTTTTTCTGCTTTTCCCTTTGAATCTTCATTTTGTCTTGTATCTTTATAGAAATTCAATGTCATAATTTTCATTGGTAGCTTGCTACATGCTCAAATTAGTGACCGCAAGATTTATTTACCAGAGAAAGAAAAGTCTGTAGTAGCAAAGAGCACCTTTGATAATGTTTTGGCAAAAAGAAAAATCACAAGGCCAGGCTAAACCCAACATATAAGTAGAGGCCATCTTGCCTGGATTATAATTAATTTTGAATTCTTCCTGTTGCCATGACACCATGCATGAAAAGAAATGAGCCAGGCATTATGCAGCACTCAAGGGCTTGGTGGAATTTTGGGTTTTGTCTCTTATGTTTAAAATAGCAAGAAAATTCCATTTTAGTGAAACAAAAGTCAGCAGTAACACCAAAGAGGTTTTCCACTGTAGAGTGGGAGAGTGGTGAATGCCAGATAGCTTTTGAAATCTTGCTTGTTGAAGGAAATAATAATAATAATGAATCAGAGATGTTTGCTTAAATTGCCTGATTCCACTCTTGGCAAATCAAGTGATTATTGCTTTTTCTAATCTTTGTGGACTACTCTCATTTAATTTTCCTCTGCACCACCCCCTCCCAGCCACTTTAGGGGCAGCAATTACCCAGAGTGCAGCACACAACCCACACACCCATCACACAAACCGTATGTTGAGTCTTCAGTAGCTCTTCAGAGATGCTAGGAGAGGGTGAGTTCTTCAGGGTGGAAATACCTATTTTACTCAAGGGACATACAGGACACTCTAGAGTCATGTTCTGACTGCTTTTATGGCTCTCTAAAGAGATTATGATATTTTCCTGTAAACAGAAAAGGTTTTCCTTCCTCTCAACATACTGAGTGCTCCTTGTATCCAGGAGCTTTCACAGATTGAAGTGTTTCACACTTGGTTGTTGAGTACTCTGAAACATAAAGCCCTATAAAACCCTTCCACTGGGGCATCATTAGTTGTTTTATTGGCAAATCCCACCTGATGCAGACTTACGAGTGAGACCAATAACTATTGCTTGAAGCAAGGCACCAGGAACACCGCAGCCATCACTGTGGGGCTACTGCCCACCTGTATTTGGAGACGATCATCTATGAGTGGAGATGATCATGACCATTTCCATTGAGTGCTCTATGGTGGTGTAAGCTGCAGCAAAAAGGCAGGCAGGCAGCTCCCAGCTGCTTTGCTGGCTCTGGATAGCAGCTAGAGCTCCTCTATGAGCTTCATATTCTAGTTAGAGTAAGGGAAGTCACAGTCCATCCAGCCAAAAGAAGTGTTACAACCTTATTGAGCTGTGCTGACAGGCTGCACATTTGAGGTTGCCATCAAAAACTTTGAAGACCTTAAGTACTGAATGTCCTGAAGGGTCATTAAGGTATCCTGTGATTTAAAGCAGATGTTGCTGGAACCTCAGGCATTTCTCAGTTTTCTTTGCCTCTCAGCCATAACCTCTGGACAGACCCTGTGGCTCAGAAGGGGTTTTCTCAGACACAACAGTAAAAGCTATCAAAGGGAGATGATTGCACCCTACAGAACATTCAAAGGAGCCTTGGGATGCCTCTAGAAGGATCAAGGACACTGCTTGCAGGTACTGTAGCTTTTCACATTCAGTTTGTTTTCACAGAGAAATGGCAGAGAAAATATCTGCGTTAATTTTCTCAGTTTTAGTGCGAAGGAGCTGACTCAGAGGATCAGCTCTCATCTAAGACTCTCACATTTTAACCCAGTTACAATCCCCCCTCTGCCTCCCTTACCAAGCCCTAGTTATAACGAGATGCCACTAATTGACTGCAGAGCCTGCAATGCAGCACATCCTAATATCAAAGTGAAAGGAGAAAAATTGCTGGTAAGGGTCATGGCATTAAGCATCAAACATATTTCTATCCATCACTGCATGGGCAGAGGTGACAGAGGGAAAGGTGATCTTTCTCAGTGCGTCCCCCTTCTGCTGTTCTGGACCTCTCTGCTTTGTGTTTCCTACTGTGGGAAGCAGTGAGATGGCCCCTGTAGACTTCCATCTTCCAAAGGCCATTCTTCAACACACAATGCTGTTCTGTACCTAGAAACCATATCCTGCTGCTGGGAAGCCAGGAAGATTTGCAAGCAGCACTGAAAGGCCAGAGGCATCATGCACTGAGAAGGTCCTCAGTCTGTAACCACCTGATCAGTGCTGAAGGCTGGGGAAATCTGCTGTACAAAATGCAGTGACACGGTGGAAGCAAAGTGTTAACAGTTTGGTAAGATACACTGTGCTGCCCCATTCCTTTAATTGCACCATTTTGCATAAGATAATTGTGAGGTCCTGAAAAGGAAAAATGGATCCTGCTGAAAAACATGCTCCAAACACATCCCTAACAGTCTGTAATTGGCATGAACCAGAAGTTTCCCAGGAGTCCCTGGAAGTTTGGCAGGGAGAGGGTAGCAGACTGGACAGCACATTATACTTTCTTTAAAAGTTAGAGTTTGTGTTACTGTTGGCAGGATCCTGAAACATACCTCTAGGCCACAAAAAAAAAAAAAACCCAAGAAACTAACTTTTCACTTTGTTTTACTCAGACATACTTAGGGGATGGGGGGAAGGAAGACACACAAACATTGGAACATATATAAATAGAGTGAGGTAAAAGCAGAAGGACGCACAACAACCCCCGTTGCAGCATGCCTCCCCTGCCAAACATGTTGACTGCTAAACGGATGGTTAGAGTTATTGTTTGGACAGTTGCATTGTTTCAGCTGAACATCTGTATTGAGGAACACAGATACAACAGCAGGCGTGGGTAGGAAGGGAGAAGAGAATAATTTGGCTTAGTTACAACATCCGTCAATTATAAAATATAGAGAAAATGCAATTTTAATAGCCAATATTTAATCTGTTTTCAACCAATACTGAATCTGTTCTGATCCTTAGTGTTCCCCTTTCTCTCAGTGTGCTTAATCAGTGCTTTCTAAACACGGCATTTTGAAAGAGACCTCTGGTTTGAACCTCTCGTTTTGCATTTGCAGAGGTAAATATCTCTATGTGTATATAATTTTTCTGAAAGTTCAGATACTTAGGCTTTTTCACTTTCAGAACAGGTTTATACACTCTCAGAGAACGGGAGCAATAACATATGTTAATATCCAGAGACTAGAACAGCCCCAGCAGAGTGTGCAGGCCTATCATAACATCGTTATTTTTAGCCATGATATCATTACAATTAACTCTGTGGAGGTTTTGAAACACAGACTTTAAAAGCTTGAGATAGAAATCTTATTAATATGGATTTCTCAGAGAAAGCCTGCAGTGGTGTTCAGAGACTGCACCCTGCTGGCTTGCAGCAGCACCGCTCACCACAAGGGCTTAAAATACTCTTTCCACGTGCTTGTCTAAGGCATCAAGAAAAGTTTATCCATATTCCAACCCATGTATCCCTCATTCGATCTGTACCCATCACAGAAGTTACATGAAAGTGAGTACAGTAATTACTGAGGCATGAAAATAAAGAAATGCTGCATTATGCTAATCTGCCAAGGCAATTTTAAAATGAAATTCTGCACAATTTCATGCATTTCTCCTGTGGTTAATCCCACAAAATAACAGTGTAATTCTCAAAGTATAATGAAACCTCAGGATTTTGAGGCAGCTCAAGCATTTCTGCCACCAAAGCCCAAAAAATCATCTCAAAGGAGCAAAGAGAAAAAATAAAATGTGTGCTTGTTTGTAATCATTCTCAAGAATAAAATACAGCAGTGTAGACCTCAGAAATGACTGAGCCTGCAGACTTTAAGTTAGACTGATATAAGCAGGTCAGGCCTACAGAACCTGCTAAACTAGTGCATTATCTTCACTCTCCTTTAATGATATTTAACTTTTTTCTCCTATAGTCCACAGTGACATTGTTCTCTTTTATTGTCACACAAAACAGATCATGGCAATAGAAGCACTTGCAGAGAAAAGCCTGTAAAAACAGTTCTCTGTCACAGATGCTCTCTTTTACGGCAAGATGAGCTCATTGCTCACCTAAAATGAAAATTCAAACTCACTAAACAGTAATGGAAAGACTAGTCTTGTTTAATAGGCTCTGAGCATCCAATTCATAGCCACTCCATACATGGAGTCCCACTTACTCAAGCTTAAAGGCATTTGGTTTTACTTTTCCAGCTACTTGAGAGAAAAAAGGCAGTGTGTTGGAGGAGGAAGTGATTTAATTTTATTCCTAATACACTTTATTCCATGCAAAGATACAAAATATATCCCAGAGCCTTTATTAGTCTATTTAATATGGGCAATCTGCATTGCTCCAGGATCAGATTTCTTGTTCTACAATATTACAGAGCAGAATTTCTTCTTCCTGTAGACATATATAAGCCACACTGACTAGAAGCCACATTTGACATTTAAGGACATGCTGCACATAAAGTAACACAGATCAGCTAGACACACATTTACATTCAGATTTTAGAAAATGACACTGAGTTAGGACACCTAGAATTTACTCCCAGGGGCTCTCTTCTTTAGGACCTAGGTTTAAATTTAGCATTTATATACTGATTATAGTATTCATTTAATTTTTGGCTTTAAAAAAAATGTAACCAAGGAACACCAGGAATAAATTATCAGTTAGCACATACAGCTTGATATTGTTCTCTCGCGTGCAGGCACCACAAAGGAACTGGACTATTCAGTCTTTCAAGTGCATTTGAATTGTGAGTTAGTTTGCATGATTTACAGCATCTAAATATTTTGTATATGTGCCACATACGTTAAGATATAGTCATCACACACACACATTCACCCAGAAACACTATAGGGGAGCAGGGTAACCTGGTTTTAATTTGCACCAAGTTCTGCCCTGGTATCTGAAAGCAGTAATTGTGATAAGGCACCCTACAAACTGTTTCACTCTGTTTTAGCCATGTAATAGTTACATGCCAGAACAAAGATGGTTGCCTAGGCTTCTGTCATCAAAGTGGGAGGGGAAAAAAATCCACACTGGGAGAAGCAGCTTGAGAGGCTAAAAAAGCTAAGTTGACTAAACAACTATCTTAGTAAGAAGAATAGGATGGGAAGGGAAATGGCCCAAGGACCCAGGAGATGTGTCTTTGCCCTGACTACCATCAGTTAAGGCCAGACACCTGAACATTAAGACTAACTTCATACTTAAGTGGTGTCAGATTCAAGGCTGAATCTTGGTTTCCAGAGTGCAGAGTCTGAAAGGCTTCCTTGTACAAAGTAGCCTTTTCTCTCTTATATTCAAAATCAACAAAAGTTCCATCAGTTTCTATATATCCTACATAAAATAAGACTTGGTATAGATGCACTATTAATAGGCAAGCACAGAATCTCCTATGAGAAACATTCTAAATGAGCTCCAATAAAAATAATGTGCTGTGGATGCACTGTGCTTGCAGGATGGCCGTGGCAATCATATGAGTGTGTACATAATTCAATTTCTACAGTCACAACTCTATTAGTACCACTACAACTAGTAGAATGCTAGAACTAGCACAATGTTTTTTTGCTGTAGGATACAATTGTCTAGAACATTCAGTTATTACAGGACAGTTACGGGTGTGGTTTTGACCTGAACTCTCCCATCCAATGCCCAGATACAGTTCAGGAGTTATTCTGAGGCTGGGGCCCCTCCTAGCAGAACTTGTTCATGTCTGGCCTGATCCTAGACATTATTGACTATAATGTACATGGGCTAGAATGCTCTTAGTTTAGACCCTGAAGCCTGTTACTCCACTTAAAGTTTCTGCAGTGTTTGATTCCTTGATTAGAGACTTATGCAGAAACCCAGTCACACAGATGAATGTATGGGTAAGAAAATCCTTCTGTATCAAGGTAAGCTGACCCTGGCAGAGTGATTAAGGAAACACGCAGGAGCTAAACGTTACTAAAATACATGATAATTGCAAGTGACTGAGAAATAATCCTCCTCTCTAAAAGAAAACATACCCTAATTGGAAGCAACAGACTGAGAGCAAAGGAAGAAAGCAGAAAGATTGCTTTGTTAATAATACCTGCTCCTGGAATAGGCCAAAACCCCTTGTGGCACTTATAGGCTATTTTCTGCTCAATTAATTGAACAAAACATTTAAAATGATCTTTCCTTTATGGAGAAAAATCATTACATTCCATGAAAATGAAAGAAGGAATGACTGAGTAGCAGCTATTACGTGGCCTTGATTTTTCTTAAATTGTCAGGTATAAAGCACGTACGTGCATACCAACATCATCTACCTGGACTCATGCAAAGCATTTGACACTGTCTCTAAATTGGAGAGAAATGGATTTGACAGATGGACCACTTGCTGGATGGTCACACTTGAAAGAGTTGAGATCAATGTGTCAATGTCCAAGTGGAGAGCAGTGATGAGTGGCATTTCTCAAGGGTTGGTGTTGGGACTGGCACTCTTTAACATCTTTGTTGGTGACATGGACAGAGGGATTGAGTGCACCCTCAGCAAGTTTGCCAAGGACACCAAGATGTGCGGTGCAGTCGACACGCTGGAGCGAAGGGATGTGCCATCCAGAGGGACCTGAACAGGCTGGAGAAGTGTGGCCATGCAAACCTCATGAAGTTCAACAAGGCCAAGTGTAAGGTTTTGCACATGGGTCAGGGCAATCCCAAGCACAAATACAGGCTGGGTGATGGGTGGATTGGGAGCAGCTCTGAGGAGAAAGACTTGGGGTGCTAATTGAGAAGAAGCTCAACATCATCTGGCAATGTGCGCTCACAGCCCAGAAAGCCAACCATATCCTGGGCTGCACCAAGAGAAGTGTGACCAGGAGGTCAAGAGAGGTGATCCTCCCCCTCTACTCCACTCTCATGAGACTCCACCTGGGGTACTGTGTCCAGCTCTGGGGCCCCCAACATAAGAATGACATGGACCTGTTGGAGTGGGTCCAGAGGAGGGTTACAAAGATAATCAAAGGGCTGGAGCACCTCTCCAATGAAGAAAGGCTGAGATAATTGGAGTTTTCAGGCTGGAGAAAAGAAGGCTCCAGGGAGACCTTATAGCAGCCTTCCAGCACTTAAAAAGGACCTACAAGAAAGCTGGAGAGGGACTTATTACACAGACACGTAACAACAGGACAAGGGGTAATGGCTTTAAACTGAAAGAGGGTAAATTTAGATTAGATGTAAGGAAGAAGTTCTTTATGGTCAGGGTGGTGAGGCACTGGCACAGGTTTCCCAGAGAAGCTGTGGCTGCCCCCTACCCTGGCAGTGTTCAAGGCCAGGTTGGACGGGGCTTTGAGCAACCTGGGCTAGTGGAAGGTGTCCCTGCTCATTGTAGGGGGTTGGACTAGATGACCTTTAAATTACTCTTCCAACACAAACTATTCTATGATTCTGTATTAGTTATGCACACCATTTGTTTGAAGAAGTTGTGCCTGTGCTTTTTTTATGAGTATAGACAAATTGCATCCTAACAAGTGAGAAACTATGGGGACTGAAAGAAAGACTGCATCCTCACCTGCAGTTCTGGCAAAGTGCCTGTTGGAGTCAAGAACATAAAAGCCAATTCCCACAGTCAAAGAGACATAAGTATGTTATGTTGTTCAGGAGACGGGGCTTTACCTCTAATAGTTTCACCTCCACAACACCAAACCGAGGGGAATACGAGCTACTTGCAGCCACCTCCATGAAACCTAAACCCATGCTGCAAGAATACACACACATATCAAGAGTGATCCTCAGAGCAGCACATTCACCCAGCCAGAGAGTAGATCAGTGGACTGCAACAGGAGTTGGACCAAAGACCCAGCTGTAGGTCAGATTAGCTCTAGAGATACCCAGATTTACTGTTTCAGCTAAACTGGGAGATGATGAGTCAGAAACTGCAGTTATGCCCAGAAGTGAGGCAGGAGGTATCCAGGCTACAGGACTGAGAGACAGATATGCATAGGGAGTGCTACCATAACTAAAGCACTTTTCTTTAGTGAACATATCGCACTGAAGAGTCAATAGGAAGAATCACAGGAGACACATTCATTTAAAATATCTATTGAAATTACAAATTAAACTCTTCAATATGATTCAAAGTACAAAACACAACATTAAAAGGCATTCAACAGCTCTTTTATACATCACAGTGTTAGTGGCACAAAATGTACTTACATTTCAAATACATCAACAGAACTATTTTTACACTGGTCAGATACATTATTTATACATACGCATGACTCCTTCATGCTTACCCCTATACAAGTTTAAAATACATCCATGATAAAGTGATCAAGAAAGGTTCAGTTATGTATCACGTACCTGTACCTAATGTTCCTGGAATTCCTATGAGAGATACACAAATCAAAGCAATAATGAAGACCACAGGGCTCTAAACACAAACAGCATGCCTTACTTAGTATAAGTGCATTAGCAATTAAGCACTGATGCAGGCTTTTTGATGTCTTTGATATCACTGTCATCAACAACTGTATTCTATCTGTTTTCCTCAGCATTTTAGATTATGTATGTGAAATGTACAAACTTTGGTTTTAAAAAAGCAAATTTGCACAAAGCTTTATGCATGCTGAACCTCACTGGGATGAAAACAGCCTGTATTATATTCCTATACAGTAAAAGGCCTACAGAAAAAATGCACAAAATTTTTTATTTTCCTGCCCATAACAATTTTAAATCAAAAGCACTTTATTTTTTCTGACCCATGAATATTTTATCCTGTCAGCTCAATAAACAAGAGAGCTTTTCACTAATTTTGATTGTGTTTCCTGCATGTCAGGAGATCAACTGTAAACTGAGAATTGATCCAGTCAGCTCTTACTTGGGATTTTGCCTAATTCATAAGCTGGAGTATCTGAAGAAAGATCATGCTGCTTGGAATGTGGGGGAAAGCATCCCAAATTCTTGGCATGCTAAGTTCAGTAGTAGGAGGTTTCAGGATGAATGCCAATATGAATAAAATTGAAATATTAACATAAAACTACAGTAAGCATTTATATACAATCTTTCATCACAGAATCTTGAAGAGCCTCAAAACCAATGAATTTGCCCTCACAGCCTCCCTTGGAGGTAGGTAAACATTGGTCCATCCATTTAAGAGATGGCTAAATTGAGATAAAAGAAGGTAAGTGACTTGTCCAATATCACGTGGGGAAAGCCCAATGCTAGTGCCGTTGAAGTCGGTGCAAGCTGTGATACTGATCTCTCTCAGGACTCTCTTCAGCCCCACTAATGAATGTCTAGGGAGATGCAAAGCCTCTGGAGTCTGGACTCCACACTTGCTCACTGGACATGACATCAGTTCACCCCAACAGAACATGCAAACAATGTACTGTTAAAAACTCCATTAAAACCAGCATTTAAGACAATGCAAAAACCCTAAATAATAGCATAACCATAAAAATGCAACAGAAATCATGCAGTGAAACTTATTTTTCTGGTGAAAATCTAAAAAGCCAAAGCTGTTGTAACAGAATTTCATCTGAAAAGCAGGAGAGACAAACATTCACTTTTCCATGGCAAGGGGTTTAAATGTCAGAGTTTAAAATAATGTATTTACAATTCAATTTCAGGGTATTAAATGTCACACTGTCAACATAAGCTGTAACATAAAAACACCCCGAACTTAACACATCACTGCCAGAAGCTGCTATTTTGGAAACAAATCAGTACTAAAAAATAATAATAAAAAAAAAACCAAACCAAAAATATCCCTAAGAATAATACAGATGGAATGAGATTTAGCAAACCTGAAAGGATTAGGTTTTAATAAATATATGTAGGCATAGTCTATCCCAACAGCCAGAATGTGAAATGAGAGATGTCACAACAATCTCCAGTAGCAATTCAAGTTATGTTAACATCAGAGACAGAGATGTACTGACAGTAGTACAGTTTTCTGATTATATATGTTACCTGTGAGCATCAATTATAAACTATCATTTTAAAATGTCTGTATTTCTTTTTCTTTACTTTTTCTTTTAAATTTGGAAATGCATTAATTTTCACATTGATTATTAACTGGCACACAGTACTGTGGAAAACTCAAGTTTTGCTGTATTGCCAAATAAAGGCTGTCTCTAAGAAAGGCACAGAGAAAATAAACCTCATACCAGGACACTCTGGTACTGTTAACAGGCCACTGCACCTCTGCTCTTACCCCAACAGTAGAATCAGTCATTAAAGCCACTGCCAAATACAGCAAAATCCCTTAGTGCTCCCAATTAGAAAATTAACAACTCATGAAGTCTTTACGTCCTGTTGTCTGGTTTTCTTTTATGCATTTAAATAGAATTACAGGCCCAAGGATGAAAGGCCATAGTTCAAGCTTACCTGGAGGAAGCTGTCCTTCGCAGAAGGGTTTCCGTTACTTCTGCACACTGAAGTTATGACTCGGGACAACCCAGGTGCTCGGCGGCTCAGGGTGCCTCTGGGGAGATGGACTGAGCAGCTGCCAGAGCCAGAGTGAGAGAACCACTTCACTGCCTGCTGAACTCAGCAGTGCTTCACACACCCCTTGGAGGCTGGCAAACAGGGATCAAATGCACTACCCAGACTTCCCTACAGATATTTTTGGACAACTAGTGAATTTTTAGTAACAAAGATAACTAAAATACTAAAAATACTCTGATAACAGATTATGTGAACTGTGCATTGCCATAAACAATTTGAAGATATCACAAGGGGTTCAGACTCGCTGGAGACCAGCTTCAGGTTACAATGGCTGAACTCATTAAAATGAAGCCAAATAAGCAAATTGCAGATAACCTACAGCTCCTGGAACTAAAATCCGGGGTTAGATAGAGTTTGAATTTGGATAGCATTAATCCTGGAAGAAGCAGGAGAAGAAATTCAAGAGAAGTTTTATAAAAAGACAGTGGCCCTTTCCAAAATTGTACCCTACAGTCTTTTTATTTAACAGATAGACAGTATAAAACAAAAGATAATAGAAAGGACTCTTCCTTACGCTTAAGCTATGAACACATATTCCCAGCCTGTGATAGCACCCAGAAGCAGTTGCATTTAAGGGTCTTAATACATATTCAGTGCAAAGTTATCCTGGCTTTGACATACTCATCCATCTCAGTACATTGATAATGCACAGAAATAAATGATGATAGAAAAAACCAAAGTCAAACTTCAGTTCACAAGCCATTCAAATGCATGTTTTCATTCAGTACTACACAAGGACATACACGTTGTTTCAGGGGCTTCATACTTTATGGCAAGAAGCTATTAGTCAAATTATTGTAGACTTTAAAATCTGAGCAAAATGCTTTTCAACAAAATATTTCTGAAGAGAAACTACAATGATTAATAATAGCATGTTGACTAGCACACTTTACTGCCCTGGAAACACAGCACTGTGAATTCCACAAAACTATCAAATCAAGTGATTATTTTTCAAATAAAAATTTGTTTTGTCACAGTATTGTTATTAACAACATACACCATACATCATATGATATTAACTCTGAAAATGGGTTAAGTATATTAAATGTAAATTACTACTTCCACAAATATCCCAGGCATTTTTATTATTAACTACAGGGATAACCCTGATTTATTTTTATACTTAAAAGGAAAGATTCACTGATAACCCAAGAGTCTGATAAATAGTAAAGTTAGTCCTGTATTTGTTAATAATTATGCTAAAGACAGAAGCAAGCTATCGTGAACTTCCAAAATATTTCAATAGCACAGCTATTTACAAATTTGGTTTAAATAGGATTATATATATATCTCTATATATAAAAAGATTAAGATACCTGGATTAGAAGTTACGTAGCCCTGTAAGTGTAGCAGAACCCTAAACAACAGCAAAAAATAGCAATTCAGAAAAACACTAGTGGTCCAGCAGTAATCAATATCATCAATGCATTTTTAAAAGAACCTTGATTAGACAGCAGGTTTGTGTGACCACTCAACCTTACAGCTTCATGAATTCATTTTTAAAATGTAGCTTTCAATCAAACATACTTCTTAAAAGACTTAAAAAAAACTCCTGGAAGGCAATAGGACGAATTTTGTCTAACTCTCCTTACATTTCAAGAAAGGCAGAGGATGGCCTATATGCACCTTATTAATTTTGTCATACTTGGAAAAATAGGTACTAAAAAGGACATTGTGATGGCTTTAACAAAACCAGATGTGTAATAAACATGGTAAAGTCACACTAAGTTGACTATCTGATTTAAATGATAGGCAACTTAAATATATACAGGAATAAGACACCAAATTTGGATGCGAATAGATATACAGAAGCTTAGATTTATACACATTTTCAGCTTGTTTTGCTGATGTCATTCAGTACAGTTCCTGGTTCACCAGCAGGGCAGCAGAAACTTTTTGCATTACTTTTAGCAGTATCACCTCTTCATTTCAGATAGCTACCCGGGTCATTGGTCTCCCTTTAGCACCAAGTTGGCCTTCCACTACCCTCCTTGTCTATTATCAATTGATCTATGCAACAGTAGTAACAAAAGTTCCTGGAACCCAGACTATGTGTCAGTGAAAAGTAGAATGGGGCAAGTAAGGCTACAACAATCTAAGTGCAAGAGGGAAACATCAACAGCAACAATAAAATCAAAACACATGTTGTGATGAGTCCAATCTTCTCTCAGTCTAGGTAGGTAGAGGGTCATCATCTCCTTTATTACATTTGCACTTGCAGCACAGAATAAATGGTGTAGCAAGTAGAAGGAAAGGGGAGGCCACCAAAAGTAGAAGACCAAATCCTGCAAAAATTCCGACCACCTACAAGAGAAATGAATAGCACTGTGTTAGGGATAGCAATTGTCTAATTCTGCCGACACCAGTGCATCATCAGTGTCCTTCAAAAGGATCTCAGCAAATGCCACGGAGCTTACCAGAGCCAGGACTTTCCCCCAGGTGAACACTACAGTCAGCTCCTGTGACTAATAAATGTCAGTGAAATCAAAGAGTGAATGTTCATGTTTCATTGCGCCAGTCAGAACCATGCCACACAACTCAATTTCAGCACACAAAGTGATGCAGATAGTTATTCACCTTTTTGAATTTTGCTATATCTCAAACAACTAATGAAGAACTTTTTTTCCTGATCAAACCTAAATGTTTAATTATCAGGATAAAAAACATGAGTTAGACACTCCCACTTTCAGGTGCTCCCCTTCTTGCTGGAAAAAGCTCCAAAAATAAGCAGTCAAGGTTTTGGTGTTCATGAAGAATTTGGAAAGACTCCCACAAACTTCCCACCAGCAGGAACACAAGCTTGGGAACCTCAGCCACAGATTACAAGCAATATGGACTATAGGAGAACTTTGCAATGGCTCTTTGCAGTCAGACCTGAGCTTATCCTGCTGCTTCAGGGGACATGACCTAACTCTACTTAAAAGTATTTTCTTCATTCATATTTATTTATCAACCTCTTTCCAGTATGGGCAGAGGACCACAGACCTACCTATCCTGTCAGAATGCCAAACTCTATTTAGTTTCTATAGAATATAAATTTGGAAAATTATTTTAAAAACATCCAAGTTGAGGTTCATTGCCTGAGGAAGTTTCCCATTTGCCATAGGCAACTATAAGAGTAATGCTGCAACAATATACCCACAAATTATTTGAGAAATTAATTTAGATTTATTCATGTGAGAGCATCTGTGAATAATTTTTAATAATGAAGGCAGGAGTGGAATGCTAATCTGCTATCAAAACCTCACAACAGAAGGCAAAATGAAATTAAAGTGCAGTACCCATTAAGAATTCTTCCAGCCAGGGCTAGATATGCTGCTTCAATTATCTGGCAAATATTTAATTAGCCATGGTATAGATGGGATGATTTACTAGTACTTTTGTCGGCCACGGACGATTTCCCGTTCTGATTACTATGTATTTCTTTTTGCAATTCCACTATCCAGGGATTTTCAGATTGGGGGCTGAGAGGAAAGGCTGGTTGCAGGAGATGGCGCTGTGGGACAGCAGTCACCGCTCTCAAGCTGCCTCCTACTACGCAAAATTCTTTCAGTCTTGAATTATGGCTGTCCAGAGACAAGAAGCTCAAACTTCCTTGCCCTAACAATTTTATTTCTTGCCAAAGGCAATTTCTTTTTCAGCTTCAGAGGTGTGCACGTTTCATTACTCATTCTTTTTTTGAAGGTGCTGACAATCTAATGCAACTTCCATTAACTAATCTTTTCATTTAGTTGCTACACATATAATACAAAGCTAAATTCTCATCTCCTTTAAAAACTGTAAGCTGCAACTATTGCCATACTGCTCTTTGGAGACAGCACACCCTTGCCTAGTCCTTTGCAGCCCAGGCTAAGAGTGCACTAGTCAGACAGAGCCAAGCTGGAAGTTGGCATTTCAAGTGGACTGGATGACTACTGGTAATAGATACCTACTTACCCTTTCCTTTCAGTCTCAGTATGTCATCAAATAATTAATTAACTACAATTTTGTTTGGTTTGGGGTTTGGGTTTTTTTTTGTGGTTTTGTTTATTTGTTTTTTTAAACAAAACTGCCTGCTGAATATTACTTACTCATTTTCTGCTTGGTTCTGCTGCTTCTGAAGAAATTGCTGCCCTCCTCAGCATCAAGCCATTCCCTCTGGCCAAAACAAATTATTTTTTTTTAATCCACTAACAACAAACTAAAGGCTCACCTCAATTTGCCTTGGATAAATACCCCAAGAAACTTAACATAAGGAAATTACTGCAATGTTGATTTGACTTTAGTGGGTTTAACAGAATTACACCCTGATTGGTAGACAATTATCACTTTCTTGCTCAACAGTGACCAGAACATCGAACATACTGTCTATCAAACACATCTGCACTATCTGCTGTGGCTAAGAACAGATTCCAAATATCAGACTAACCAGCTCATACTACAGGTATATCAAGATGTACCCACACACTTCCTAAAATGCCATTGGCTAAGCCCAGCCAAACCCAGTCCATAGCTCAGGCACCCAGGGGTGTATGTGGAGAGAGAAAGGTGCAATCCTTCTTCTATTACAGTTTAGCTGTTTGTCCAGACTTGGGATTTATGCTCAAATGGAAAGAAACCTGTACTTCAAGAAAAGCACTTCATCTCAAGCTAAGGTAGCTTTTTACTGGCACACAGTTAATTTAGGAAGGGATGACTCAGATACCCAGATGTTCCTGTATCCCTGAAGTGACTGTAAAGGCAGTAGATTGGACCAAGTCACACACTGCCATCTATATTGTGTACATCAAACTAGTGCAGAGATCTCTTTCATTACCAGCATTCATGTTTGCTCCAGCAAGACTGGATCTAGACTGCAAGAGGTATCCCCACACTCTGTAATTGTCAATTTGAATCTGTGTTTGAACCTACTGATGTCCCTGTTCATTGCAGGGAAGTTGGACTAGATGACCTTAAAAGACCCCTTCCAACCCAAATCGTTCTATGATTTTATGATAATCTCACGGGGTTACCTTCTATCCAACCTACATGAATGAGTCAACTGGAGTCCATATCAAGATAGTGAGCATACTCAGGCTAATTCCTCTCCAGTTCTGGATCTGGAGCTAAAGATCCCTTGCAGGATGAGCTTCTCTGTTAATAATATGCACAGTGACAACCTAGTTCATCCTTCAGGTTTACTGAGAACATATCTGGATTCACACTTAACCGGGTCTGCAAATGTACTTTTACTAGTTCACGGTGGTTTTCTGCCAAGGAGTGTCCTCTCTGGGAAAGCTAACTATTCCATCCAATCTACTGCCCTCTTTAATTCTGCTATGAAAATCAGTTACCATCAGCACAGAATTTTACCCTAAGGTGTTAAAATGAGTAAAGTAAAGGACAGCACTGTGACAGTAGTAAACCTGTACAAAGCTTTTAAATATCTGACCTTTACCTGTGTTCTGTGCCAGATGACAGATGCCCTGGAGTGTCCCAGCTTGTTTCGACAAGGTCCTTTGTCATAATGTATCAGGAGAAAATCATCCTACAAAATATAAATGAAAAGGTAGGCAATAAACAGAAGTACAAACTGTTCTTCAAGTTATAAAATACTATTTCCTGAGAACTTATAACCAGGAATTTTACAGGAAGATAAAAGCTTAGTAGTAAGTGGATATGGCCAGGTCCAACCTTTCCAAAGTGCTTTGATTACAATTGTCTTCACAAATAGATTTGTCTAAGCAAGTGTTATATATCTATAATGAATTCTTCTCCCAAATGCTTCAGATGCATATTTAAATTCTACCATGGAGTTTAGCAAGAGGATCCAAGAGGATAAGCTGACCATTGCATATATTATTCACACATATAGAAAGAGCAAAAGAAAATTAATACTTGTACCACAGACTTCCCAAAATTGGTTCCTTTTATTAGCTGAAGACTAAAAGGACAATACAGATTTTTGAGAAATTATGTCCCTATCTGTTCTGCCACCTTCTCACAAATCAGCCAAGATAGCAGGCCTAGTACCAAGGGAACACTGCTTTTTAACCAAGCATGTAAGAAGCCTGTGACTTAAGGACTGTTAGTAATCCATGCAATTTGAATAGTCAAGAGAAGTTTTCAGGAACCCAAAACATTTCCTTTGCTATTGTTAATAATGATACAAAATAAAAACAGATGACATGGAAACACATGTTGTATACAATACATACTCTGATCCTTAGGCATGATAACAGCCTGATTTAAAAAAACATAAACATATGACAGCAGCAGCTTATAGACTGACAAATTCCTGGTGTTAGGAGAACACTGTATTCTTTTTCATGCCAGATCTATTCCTCGTCCCACAGAATACAACGAACAGTAAACAAATCTGACTGCTAGTCTCCTGCATGGTAATGCACCAAATCTAGAATTTGTCTGATAAACTTCCACAGACAAAAAACATCGCTGTACTCATCCTGTAACTCTTTTGAGAAGGTGAACATTGAAGTCAGTACTAAACAAAGTATTATTAGGACAAAAAAAAAAGCAGCAAAACTCCTCCCCCATGTTAGTTGCCATGTAAAGATTGCAAACAGAATATTTTAATAAAATTTTACTTTTTAATAATTACTTACTGACTCACATAGGCAAAATGTGAAGATCATGCAGGTCAGACAAGTAAAACAGAGCATACGATTCTTGTAACATTACCAGCATCAGCTCTGGTGGTCTGTCATCCACCAAGCTGGGCAGAAGCTAGCAAGCTACTATTTAACTGCTTAATGAGACAGCTGGATGGCAAAGCAATGAACTTCTAAGCTTCTGAGAACCACAATGCTTGGCATAAACTTACATCAAGAGATTCCAGACAGTACCAGCAAAAGGCATGTTTGCAGTTCTTACACATCATTTGGGCACAGCCTTCATCTCGTTCAATGTAAACTTTACACTTTGGACAGCGTTTGATTGGAGCATCATCTTCTTCCATTTTAAAAACTGAACTGTGGGAGACAGTCAGGAATTAGTAAAACGTGTGGCCATGTCAGTTTAGAGAAGAATGTCTAAGAATGGTGCTAAGAAGGTAAGTCTACTTTTTCATTTTAAAAAAAAAAGGTAAATTACTAGAGATCCAAGTATTCAACTGAATTTTATTATTCAGATATTTTGGCTATATTCTGTTTATCAAATATTTCTCTAGAAAAAAATGTTTAGTGACTCCAGTGTCTACGTAAGAGTCAGGACGTTTTCTTTGCCACATATTTTACCAACTGCTACTAATAGATATTATAAAATTTTCTCCCAGAAAATATGAGATGAGCAGCAGCCAGTTCACACTTAAATGCTTTGTATGTCTAGACCACTTTCCTTTTTTCCCTTCCTTCTTCTTTCTCAGAAAAGAAGAGGAAGCAATGATGGCACAAGTCCAGACTACATTCCTTTAGACTGGGGCAACAGGGAGAGATTGCTTCTCTCTGCCCTCTTTGAGAATCCTCCCTAGTAATTTCCCTCCAAAACAGGGACCATTAATTTTTTGGGGCATACTGTTCTTTCAGAGCTGATCTCTTCATCTCTAACAGTGTTCTAATGATCTACCACTGTTCACGTCAGGGTCAGCACCACCTCTTCTTGTCTTGCACAAATGTGCAAAACAAGTTCATCACAGAGTGTGCACAACACAGAGGAATGTGGAAACACTGGAAGAACATTCATTTCCCTTGAGTAGCTTTCCACCATATGCAGGTTTTATGCAACCTAACAACTAAAATGTACCTTAACAAATGACACTTCCTGCAGCCACTGCCAGTGGGAGATACAAGAACGACTGATGGGGATCAACAGTTTGCTGGAAAACAGGACTGACCCTTGATTGATTGATCAATTGATTTGCCCAATGACAGGATAAAAGGACACACACTTCTTAGTCACACTAGGGGCAATTGTATTTCACAAAAATGCTTTGAATCCATAAACTATGAAACTCCAAACGCATGGTAACACAAACTGCTACTGGCACATTATGATCCAAAATAATGAAAAAACAAACCTCAATGGAGTAAAAAATTAATCATGAAATAAAAACTAAGAGCAACCAAAACACTAAGGAACATAGACAAAGTTTTTTACCTTGCCATGAAGTTTAGTAAATTTCAGTTCTGGTCAAGCACACACAAAAAGCATGCGCAAAAGTTACTATATTTGACCAGGAACACATCATGACAGCATCCTAGCCAGTCATCTGTTACAGCAAAGCCTATAAGAAGACAAGTTATGAATAGCTAAGTCCAAGGCTGGCCAGGGCTTTAATGGTACCTTGAACTGCTACACTACTTTTGAAAAAGCCCAAATATTAAGTGGAACACAAACATAATGGCCTTTCTTATTCACTGGCTGCAGTGTGCCACTGGAAACAGCTTGAAACAGAACTTAAGATCATTGGCCAAATGTGCAGCAGTTGGGATGAGTGACAGGGTATCCTAAAAATCACTGTCTGGCATGGTGCTACCAACCCTCACACTGTCCAGAATAGTAGCAGCAACAAGATCTTATCTGAAGGGAAGCTCAAGAGCTAACTGGATATCATACTTTTCCCACTGGGGCGAAAAGGCTGTCGACAGAGGCTCAAGCAGCTCCTTTGTGCTTTGCCAGGAATGGTGGCAAGGAGTGAAGCTGCCAAGAGCTATCCAGTTTTGGAATACAGCATTAAAAGAACAGGAATGACTAAGTGAAGGAAACAGCTTTAAGACAAAATATCAGGAAATTGCCTCTTTGCTATTCATACTCTGGTTTGTTCAAAGATTGAGTGTTTTGTTTCTAAATACTTGATCTTTTGCAATACTTTACCTTGTTTCTCCTGGAAGAAAAGAGATTGGCATGTTCTCTTGACAGCCTTGACCTGGATGCCAATTAGATTTGCAAGCAGAGCAGAACTCAATGTCGCAGGCTTTGCATTGGACCAGCTGGGGGTCCTGTGGGCTTGATTCCTGGAGCTGGCAAACTGCCTGGCAAGTAGAAGATGGACACCAAGTCCGACACGGATCCAAAAGCACTTCTGCAAAGGGACATGAAAGAACAAATTTCAAAGGCAGTTACAAGACCAGCCTTCCACAACAATGTATTCCAGCTGAGGTTGACTGGCAAGGCATTTGAAGACACACATTTTTAAAAGAAGCCTTTTAATTCATGCTACCCACTTAAGACATAAATCTGGCCTGCTTTGCAAACAGGCACCAAACTAAAGTGAGTTTCCTGAGTTTGAATTAATTGTCCACTTTCATTCACTGAACTAAACTTGTTCTGAGAATGAGATGTTGTATATTTCTTCAGTTGAAGTTAAATAGAGCATATACTATGCAGGTATAAGCCATCAGAAAGTGTTTTACAGAGACTTGTCCAGTAGAGCTCTATTTCAAGTTGGCCTCTGCCCTAATGGAACCACATGATTAACTGTAGTGTAAGACTGTTACACAGTTTCATCCCTTTCTCACAGGCTGCTTACTGAGAAGTTATTTCATGTTTCAAAGCCCAGTGAAGTCAATAAAAACCTACCAATGACCTCATGGGTTTTTAGGCTGGATCCTGCCCTCAGCAAACCTTACTGTAAATTCTCTATGGCCACACAGTACCACATCCCCACAGGCACCCAGTCAGCTTATATCCTCATAAAAATTAACAAGGTTCATGTTATTACACACAGAATGGCCTAGAAATTCTTCACCCGATGCCATCACAGAAGATAATGGTGGCTCCATAAAAGGGGTCAGTCTAGCTCCCCAGCCCCTAGAATACTGGTAATCCACTCAAACAGCAAAGCTCAAAATAGAAGTCAGTACCTCCCTTAGTTATAGAGCAATATAATACATAGTCATTTTCTTTCCTTAGTTTACTCTCAGAATGTTGCAATTCTGGGAATCATGCAGGCAAGAACAGAACCAATGTTTTTTATTTGGTGTTGGTTTGGGGCTTTTGCAGGGGCGGCTGGGGTGTGGGTGGAGAGTGGGCAGGTGCGTGTAGGTTGTGATGACCAAACAATTAATGCACAATGCTGCTGCATGAACACATGTGCAGAGCCAGATTCTGATTTATGGGATCTCTCTGGAGTGATACCATTTCCAGAGCCTTGCAATGGGTAGTGTTACATGTGTTACCTCTTTCAAACTGTAGCTTCTTATACCTTTGCATGATTTCTGATGCAACCATACACTCAATCTGTTGAAGGAAGGAAAAGACAAATTTCCAATTAGGAATAGCAATAATCTAAGGCATTTTCAACAAATGGAGACAAAATATTTGACATTTACAGAATTATTAAAAATGTATGTTGGCAACAACGGCAGCTGTAACATACAGAGCAATACACATTTAAATATCCTGGAAATTAAAAAAAACATCTAGTTGCAGTAAAAGTGTACCTCATTTTCTTGCAGATGACCTCTCTTTGGGCAGGCAGCATCAGGGCAGCTGATTGCTGTTTCTAGACCTTCTTTGATCAAAAGTTCCACATACTGTTTTAGGCACTGTGAGAGAGCCAAAGACCGAATTAACTATCCCACCAAGAATAATCCACTCAGTATTTTAACAGCTTTCCTCTGAAAATCTGAAGAACGTTAACTTCTTTGAAAAAAAAGATACTACTGTGTCCATTTTACAGCCATGGGCCATGCTCACAGTTTTGACATGGTTATACCTTTAAATAGAAAAAAGCAAGTTAATTTTCCCATCAAATAACTCTTCCTTAATTTAAAATACAGAGCAAATTAAAAAAATAACAATAATGGGGAAAAGGACCAATCAAACAGGGAGCTAAGAGGGGAAAAAAATAATAAAACACCACTAAGATAAAATTAGATTAGCCACATTCCAAAAATCTTCATGTGACTGGAAACCACAACACAGCTTAGTAAGCAGTAACTACCCATAGACAGACATCTGTCAAGCACATCAGAGAGCAAAAGGGAGTGGTATATCTTGCCTTCTATTTCTAGAAAATAACTATCTGAACTTCATGATTAAAGATATATCTTTTCCATAGGAAGGAAAAATGTGAGAATTAGAACTCCCAGAAGAACTACAGTTTCCATGGAGACTGAATAATAAATATTGGTAATACTAATACTTTTCTCCCCTAGCAACCACAGCATTTTACTCGTCATAACTGAAAACATAGCATCTAACAGTAGAGCACAGCACAACCATCAACAAAACAAAGAAAAAAGGTAGGTATTTTAGACTAAGGGCAAATTAAGACCAAACCTTATTATTCTTGAAGAGCAACCAACCACCCCCCTCCACCTCCATACTTCTCACATCAAGGTGAGAGCTACTGCATAGGTATCTGCTGGGGAGGCAAGGGGAGTGATGGAGAGAAAGAGTGATCCTTCTCTCTGCAGATACCGTGCAACTTCTACCAGCCTCGTGCTACACAGGAAAAGCAAACGAGGGTCTGCTTTTCAGTAGATGGGTCACCCTGTGGTGTCCTCACCCTGCTTGTGAGCTAAGCTGGCAGTGGCAAACTGGAGACAGTTACTGGAAGTAGGCCCCTAACTCTCTGTTACCAGATATGCAAATAAAGAGTGAGGCTAGACCAACAGCAGAGTGAAATGAAGATACAAAACAAGCTCAGCATACAGCTGGGTGGGAGGTGAGAAAGATTACACACTCTCCAGCAAGCTGGCAAATCAGAGACTTCAATTACTATTTCCAGACAGAGCTTGCAAAAGGTATGCAGCCGCTGACTCACCATCAGCCTGGGAAGGCAACGGGCTGCATTGACCTTGCCAAGCACAACGTGCCTATCTGCGGGTCAGAGCACATAGCTGCTCTTCCTTTCTTCCTTCCAACCACACCACCAAACAGGCCCATCAACGAGCACATTTCCAGTCTAACCCTTTGTATATGGCTTGCAATTGCTATGGTCCAGACTTTGCTGCTACTTATTCAGCCTCTTCCTGTTCTGACTCTTGATATGTCTATTCAGCTCCTTTCAGACACCCTATCATCTATATTAACATTCTATTCTAGGTTTTACATCTTGCAGCTTGATTGCAGCAAAACCTTCACTTCCTGCCCACACAATATCTGCTGCTCTGGTACCCAGTTATTCTGGCAGCAACATGCCACCACCTCAATAGCACAACAAATAATCTCTCTGTCTCCTACTTATGAGAGACAACAGGTTTATTTTTTGGAAAAGAAAAACAGAGACTAGATAATTGATATCTTTAGAAGTTTTACATGTGTAAGAAATACATGTGACAGATTCTGTCTTTCTCTTTATCAGTAGGGATTTAATGAAGGCAACTTTCACTTAGTAGATGTTTGACTTTCAGAAGGTTTCACTTAGAGCTCTGCAGGGTGGGTGGTGGAGCAGTTCAAGAGAACCACTAGCAGCAACCACAGGAGGCTGAGTTCTGCAAGAACCAGATCCCAGGTTGCGTGCCTTGGCAAACTGTGATTTCAGCTGTAGTGAGGTATTAGTCTTACTATAATGACACTGTTGGCTCTTTCCTTTCCCCTCCATTTGCAGACACCAAATGTGGATTAAAATGAAAATGCATACATTTTTAATGGCAGCACTTACAGAAAGTACTTTTCAAGCTGAATGAGCTTTACCATCATTAATCATTAATATGGTTAATTCTCCTCCTCATTGCCAAAGCCTATTCGATTTGTTTCCCTTTCCTTACATCTTCCAAGGAATGACATAATTCATTCCTTTCATGAGCACTGTCCAAGTCCTTCTACTTCCCCTGATGTGGCATTGGCCCCTATCTCCTCAAAATCAGCTCAAGCCAAAGTGCACTTCTGCTACACCTTCTGAGAACACAGATGCTGTCTCAAGGCCATGAAATATCACTGTAAATTAGGCAGAGGATAAAACACCCTGTCCACTCAAGACTTTCTTGCTCCAGAGACTTCTCAAGTGGAGAAGTAGTAACCCAAAGATGTTGCAAGAGAATCTGAAGCACAGGGTACCAGTGTCTTCTCTTGAGAGCAGACACAAGATGTGTCACTTATGTCAGAAAATTATAAAACTGGTACAGTACTAGAAATGCACCATCATGCAAGCAAACCAATAAAGTAGGATTAGGTACTCAGTTATATAATATGAGAAATTCATTACAAAAAACCTACAAAAAGATGACAAATTAACTGTTGATCATTTTCTGTGCAGCTTGTAGTTGACCCCATGCTGGAAGAAAATATCTTCATAGCCTTTACATTAAGGCAATAAAGTACTATATAGGATGAATGAAAAATGTGGGAATATAAGTCACCCCAAACAACTTTCAAAATGAACTGTATCACATAATTTTTCTCAGAAAAAAACAGGAGCTGAAATTAGATACTATTAGGTATTATTAGGCAGGAATAAGGTCACAAGATTTCCTTTGTGTTGTACACTGACGCTTATAAAACCAATATGCTGAGGAGAATCTTTATTCTTCCTTTAATGGATGTATGTCAATGGAGAGTTATATTTGAAGTAATATTTTGCTAAAATCCACTTGTTTCTTTCTTTAAAAAATCCTCATTGTACTTCAGTAACAATATTTAAGTAAGTCACACATGGAGATAGTCTAAACCTATCAAAGACTGATGGCGGTTACTCTGTATATTTCTGCTTATGTATATAGTCTGACATGATGAAGCCAGAGTAAGACATGGCATTTCACAAAAAATAACTCTTTACTGAAGTAAGTAGGTCATAAGAGAAAATGTTTCCTTTGCATTCAGTTTCGTACTTCATTTTTGTATTCTTGATAATCATCTTCACCTAGAATAATGAAGACCTGCCTAGCCAGCACGAGGAGAGGACCAAGTGTCTTAGATTTCAGTCATTTCTTCAGCTACAGTAAAAAGCCATGTGTGTGCTCCTACTTCTTTCTCAATCCAGAACTAAAATATGTCAGTTTATAACAATCCTTAGGCAAGTTACTCTGTTTCACATTGCAGTTACAACAAGTGAACAAGTAATTGCATTATCTTAGATTTCTGTCCAGCATTTATACTCCCAGCATACCAAATGACTCAGGGGAGGAAAATAACAATTATTATATGATGGCACCCTAGGACACTACTAAGGTTGTTTGAGCTCCTTAACTATACAGATCTATACCTTAACACTCACTTTATAACTTCATATATTTTTAAATTAAAAGAAGATTATAATATAATACCATATATGAATGTTAGACAGAGAACCCCACGAAAACTGCCACATAATTTTTGTAATTTCCTGTAGAGAAATGAGAGCAAAGCACTGCACAACATATGTGTATATATATAGACTATATAAACTATATATATAAACCACATATATAAAAACTATATTTAAAATTTCATATAAGGTTATATAAACTGTAGGTCAAGATACATCGCATGCCGCAGTTGCTGCCAAGATCAGTCAGAAGAGACCAGGTAGCCCTCCTGAGCATTACACCCATATTTTTCCCTTTGTATGCACATTCCTTTGTGCATCCCTGCTCTGTCCTCTTTTTTTGCACATCACTGTTGTCCTTTCCAGTGTCTGGGTGGCTTTTTCTTTCACCTGGTAATCCAAGAATCCTACTGTCATTTGCTGTCCCCATGACAAAAGGCAAGAGCATATCCACTTTGAGGAGTTTTGGCCCAGATCCATTCTCTCACAAGGATCAGCTAAGAGCCCAACGCAGCAGCGGTTTTACTATCAGTTGCCTATGTAAATTAGGAACACTTTTTTCTTTTGTTTGCCTCAGTCCAAGAGACAGATGGCTAATAAAGGAACGACTTCCTTTCTGAAGTTGCCAAGCATAGCCTAATATGTAAAGCTCTGAAAGATGAGTTGTACTTCTAACCACTGTACATCAAGGATTGCACCACACAGAAAGGTAGATTCAGTGACCATTGATGTGCTGTTGATTTAGAGCTGCACTTCCTTTTTTCTAATGTTATAAAGATCAAAATACACTGAGAATCAAAATGATTATTTTAATTCCCAAACCATAACACATAATTTTACTTTGCTGAATTTAACGAACCTGCACAGGCTGCAGCAAAATCTCAATATAAAGAATTAAAATGTCTGGGTTTTGATTTTCTTTTAGGAGAATTCGAGCAAAAATTATGCCTATTTCTGATGACTGTGCTTTAACTTATTTCTTCTGACACTCAAACCCAAATAAAAACATCATAATTTATGAGAAGGAATCTGACTTTCAATGTTTCAATGTGGGGGAACATTTTATCTACCATCTACTTTGACAGAAAAAATGCATTCATTTGTTGCCTAAGGTAATTTTACAATACAAAATGCACAGAATTAGAAAGACTTGAAGATATTTTTTGGTTAATATCTTCATTTTTTTAAAATAAAAGAACATACCTTTTTGAGGAGTTACAACAAATTTATTTTTAAGAACATGTTATTACTACTATCATCGGGGACAAGAAATGGCTATTCAAGATGTCAGCTTTTGAGTAGGCAGTCAATAAGATTATCCTGTACTATTTTCTTAAGAGCTGCTAGGTGGATTTTGTCAAAATGCAGACTTCTCACTACACTAATGCTGCAGATGCAAATACCAAGTCATATGGGAAATTTTATAAGTCAATGGATTTGAAAAGGCCAAAAAAGCATGACAGTATTGCAGAGCCAAGTATATTACTATAGTATAATTTGATTTATTTCTTAAAATTCTAAATGTATTTTAGTGCTGGCACTAGGCCACAGCCATCCCAAAACAAAACAGGCACTACATGCAAAATCATCACATGCTGATTTAGTAAAACATTTAAAAAAACCCGAACACCTACTGATAAAATTGAAAAGGAAAAAAGTAGAAATAGAAGGAAAGAAATCTAGCATTTAACAAGTTCTAAGCAAGAAAGGGAATTAATTTTTTACGATGCATTTGGTAAAGGTGAATATTGAAAGTAGACAAAGGCAGTTGCTACTGTGCACAAATATTAACCAGGTAAAGAACCCTTCACCTTGGACACACATTCACTAAGAGTTTTCCTTTGTGCTTCAGGAACACAAGGAAGCGATGAAATGTTTTCTCAATGAGGGAGACTTTTTTTTTTGTTTTTTTAAACAAAAAAATCTGATTCTAGAATTAGTGGGCCTAAATATCAATGCAAAGAGGGGAAATAGAAAATAATACTGGCACGGAAGATGAAACTGAACAAGAAGATGTTTCCAAGATGATTAACACATAGACTAAATTGCTGAAGTCTTGCAAATTCTATACAATCTGTAAACCAGGATTACATGAACTTCTAAAAATATACATGCATATATATACATGCACACATATTTATATAAAGTTGCATTCAACCACGTGAAGAGCCAGGAAATGCTGGTTGGTATTTTATGATACACATTACAGATTACATCAGGCCAGATGAATGTAAAGAACCCTTTTGGCTTCACATTCTAGGAAAGAATATAAATAATATAAAAGGATATTGAGTCAGAAGCACGCACTTAGTGTTTTGCAGCTACAAAACTACAGTTTGGTCTATGGCTAGTTTTTGTGCTAAAAGAATACTAAGCCAAAGCTCAAAATTCACATGATGAGGCTACACAGATGAACAAAACTACTTCAACTACTTTTAATACTATTTTTTAACATTTTTATGCTCCCCATACCAGGTATTTTTTTTTATATTATTGAAAAATGAATACTGAGAAGGCGACATCTTTTCTTGCCATAAAACAGTGTAATTCACAGTTACTCCATTGCTTTTAATTTGGCAGTCAGTCTGGTGAATAGGTATTTATACTGGTAGATACATAGTCCATAAGTCTTTTGGGTAATATGATACAATGATCATTTTTTAGCTTCAGATGAGAATAGTACATAGTGATGCAGTGTGCTATACTCACCAGGGTAGGGGAAGAGAATGTGCGTGAGAGTGAGTGAATGCCTCTCACTACAAATAAATCAGAGATATGAATTTGGGTGTCCATGTCACAGGTGGAGGCTAATACTCTTAACAGAATCACAGAATCATCTAGGTTGGAAAAGACCTTGGAGATCATCTAGTCCAACCATTAACCCGACATTAACAGTTCCCAACTACACCAGATCCCTCAGCGCTATGTCGACCCAACTCTTGAACACCTCCAGGGATGGGGACTCCACCACCTCCCTGGGCAGCCCATTCCAACACCTAACAACCTGTTCTGTAAAGAAATGCTTCCCAATATCCAGTCTAAACTCTCCCTGATGCTACTTGAAGCCATTCCCTCTTGTCCTATCGCTTGTTACTGGGTTAAAGAGACTCATCCCCAGGTCTCTGCAACCTCCTTTCAGGGAGCTGTAGAGGGCGATGAGGTCTCCCCTCAGCCTCCTCTTCTCCAGACTAAACACCCCCAGTTCCCTCAGCCGCTCCTCGTACGACCTGTGCTCCAGACCCTGCACCAGCTCCGTTGCCCTTCTCTGGACACGCTCGAGTCATTCAATGTCCTTTTTGTAGTGAGGGGCCCAAAACTGAACACAGGAATCGAGGGGCGGCCTCTCCAGTGCCGAGTACAGGGGTCAGATCCCTTCCCTGTCCCTGCTGGCCACGCTATTGCTGACACAAGCCAGGATGCCATTGGCCTTCTTGGCCCCCTGGGCACACTGCTGGCTCCTGTTCAGCCAGCTGTCAATCAAACCCCCCCCCAGGTCCCTCTCTGACTGGCAGCTCTCCAGCCACTCCTCCCCAAGCCTGTAGCACTGCTGGGGGTTGTTGTGGCCCAAGGGCAGCCCCCGGCATTTGCCCTCATTGAAACTCCTCCAGTTGGGCTCAGCCCATGGCTCCAGCCTGTCCAGGTCTCTCTGCAGAGCCTCCCTGCCCTCGAGCAGATCAACACTCCCACCCAACTGGGTGTCATCTGCAAACTGACTGAGGGTGCACTCGATCCCCTCGTCTAGATCATCAATACAGATGTTAAACAGGAGTGGCCCCAAAACCGAACCTTGGGAGACACCACTCGTGACCGGCCGCCAACTGGATTTAACTCCGTTCACCACAACTCTCTGGGCCCGGCCATCCAGACAGTTTTTTACTCAGCGAAGCGTGTGCCCATCCAAGCACGAACAGCCAATTTCACCAAGAGAATGCTGTGGGAAACGGTGTCAAAGGCCTCCCTAAATCAAGGTAGACAACATCCATAGCCTTTCGCTCATCCAATAAGCGGTTGCCCCTGGAATAATAGCTTCCCTCTCTTTTGTCCAAATAACAAATTCACTCTGGACTAGAGATATTTTCCCTGAAGAAAACATTACTTTCTAGAAAGACTTTCAATTTAGACAAATCTGAACAAGCCCAAGAAGAAAAAGTCCCCTAAAATAAGCCTACAGCTGGGTTAGTCTCTGAAGAGGAAGAATAACAGAGTGAGGTTTGACCCTGAGTCTTCCCTATTCTTGAAAAGCATGGATTCCTGTAGCCATATATAAAATTGTCATGTGCTACCTTTTTTTAATATGTTGCTGGATACTTCTAAAAGTAACAAGAATGATCATCTGGTAATAAGACAAATGTACTTTTAATTTTTGTGTTTCATAGAAAAAGAAAACTACTTTCTGCCAAATTTCCATGGTACACTTAGAGCATGCAAGAAAACATGTGAGAAAAAAGAAAAAAAATGGTAGGTTCCTTGGAGAACTTTTAAGCTTCTTTCAAACTTACTACATAGACTTTTTGTGTAGAGTAGTAGTTATAATACTTCTTTAAATGTATTCTTATTTAATCACAGGCTCAACTTTGAAATACTCTTGCATTGCTGCTCCAGCATACACAATTCTCCACAGCAGATCTACAATCTTGCTTTTTAGTATCATCCTTAATCCTACTTGGTTGACAAATGACTTACTGGAAAAGGTCTCTGCACACTTAATCACAGAGATCTGTTTGAGACATACATATCACCATGGGTGTGATCTTCTTTTTCATTATTAGATATACTGTCAGCTATACCGACCAAATCCAAGGACATAAGCTATATTCAACCTCACAAACCATCTAGATCTCAGAAGGATGTACATTAGACATGTTTGATGTTTGTGATACTACTTTGAACTTTAATAGATCATTTCCACTTCTATAGACATCTTCTCAGTTATCTACTTTCAAAGAAATCTTCACTATCAAAATTCCAATTTTTATTAACACTGCAGCTGATTCATCATCCTTAGAGAATAAATTACAGGAGGAAACAGTCCCTTATCTTGACATGCAGTACTTCAAATCTACAAATATGACAGCAGTAACAGAGAATAGTCTTACACATTTGGTCTTTATATCTTTTGTTTTGTTGCAGAGACAAAAATCATGCTACACAAGCCTACAAAACCTTGACTCTAAGATAAGCACCTGCAAGGCTTTCCAGAGCTCTGCAACAGGGCAATATCTAGTGCCCAAATTTGGTCTCCTATGCTGTGAACAAGAAGGTACACACCAAGAAAGGGACCTCAGCCAGGACCAGAGATGTAGAACATCACAGGTGATAAATATTCTCCCTGAAGTGGCATTTGAAAAAGCTCTGCTTGACAGGCTTCCTGCTTCTACCTGCCCAACACTTGGACTCTTTCAAAAAATATTTTTTTGTTCAAACTTACCAAGGGTATATGCCTTTTCCTCCTGCCCTGCTGTCGGTTTTTAAAGACTGCACCAGTTGCTGTGCAGCCCTGCTACAGCCTATATTGTCAGCCTAAATCCAGTCATATAATTTTGCCTGGGGATGATGGCCAAATGGTGTCTTGGCTGGGGAAGATAAACACAACCCATGTGCTTCTATGTCTTGGGACAAACCATCTGAGCATCCTTTATAAGCTGTAAAAACTGGTCTTGTCCATAAGTCCTTGTGCTCCCATGAGTTGGTAGTCTCAGGATGGGACTATTCCAGCAGCCTGCCAGGGCAAGGACTCACCCATTGCAGATGCCACTGTGGTTAGCCCTAAGATGCCTGTTGATTTATCCTGGGGACAGCAGCAGAGATTTTGCTGTTTTGGCTCCACCTCTGACAAAATACATTCTGACAGTACATCTAAATATCACAGCAGTCCCATGTACACACTTCTTAACCAATCCAAACAACTCACAGACAAGATATTCACATTAGGGATGAGGTGCAGCACCCCTCTGCTTAAATGCAGCCTCCAAACCCTCTGCATGGAGTAAGTGTGCCAGTTCGGGCACAGAAAAGTGACAGTATCAGGCCATTAATCAACAAGTGATGAAGGTGAGGCAAGAAGAAATGTATGTATCAAGGATGCAGAAAGGGAAGCCCTGCTGACTTCTTCAGCTTGAGAAATATTAGAATGCATCAAATACCCTTTGAGACACAGGAATAAATGGCTGTGGAAATCACAAGCAGGATCAAGCAACAGGAACTAAACCTGAAAAAATAAAGTGCCTGTTTCCAGCTGAGTGTCTTAACAGAGAAATGGAAGGCAATGAAGACTTACAGCTGTCTATCCTTTGAAATGGTGAGTTGTGTTTGTTCTTGGGTTTTTTTGAGGGAGTTTATATACACATTTATATATGAGTGTGTACTGTAATATATATAAAGATGAACAATTTTTCTTCAGAAAAATCTTTCTCATTGGTAGCTAGTCAGCAGAAAATGGACAAATGGGACAAGATATTAATCTTGCAGTTCATATTTTTGTTATAGAATAAACATTTCAAGTGCACGTACATGTAAATAGTTTTTTTCATGTTGGATTTTTACCCTTTAATTACTTTGCATAAGCTGCTTGTTCTCACTTATTCAGGGCTTCAATTGGTAGAAACACACAGGATAAACTTTACAAAAAGAAATTTGTTTTCAAGTGCTAACATATGCAGGATAAAGCTCAAATATTCAGGAGGCAAAAACAACAACAGAAAAATTTAGTCTTCCCTAATATGGTTGTCTGAGAAAATTTTATTCTCTTTAAGAACAGAAAGAATATTTCTGAGTGGGAGGACAATACACCTGCAGCAAAGAAAGTACCTTTCACTTTCACATGCAAAACATTATGCAAACAAAAATGAACTAGTTTTCCCAACACTCAGATGAAGACAAATAATGTTGATCTCATTTAGTAACATCACACAGGAGAGGGGAGAGCTGAAGGCTCTGGATCAAGTTTAGTTTTCACTCAGGGTTATGCAGTTCCCAACTGTACATTAATTACTCTGTAAATAGGCAAGTTTTTTATCTAAGCAGGGAGTTTTGTCATCACAGCACCTACAAAACAAGTCAGAACTCAGACAACCATGTGAATTGCTATGCAAACACATAGTGACCTCTAACCATAAAGCCTCTACTGACACATCACATGTCAAGATTAGTATCAGTTCTCTGCTCATGTTTGGGGGAAGTGAGCACAAGTAACAAGCTCTCAGCTTGTTTGTCAGTGGGCTGATGGGAAACGAAAATATTACAACTGCTAAGAAGTACCCAGAGCTCTGTAAAACCTCACAAGCCATGAGGTTTCCCTGCTCCCTCCCATTTCAAAGCAAGCAGGGCATACCCTCTTGGTAGAGGTAGGGGACAGCCTGGTCTCAACCTGGTGATGCCCTGCTAAGGCAGGTTTCCCTTGGCAAACAGGGACAAATCTTGCAGGACAGGGAAGGCAGCCAATCCCACCTGCTTCCATCCATGCCGCTCATGATATCTGCCTTGCCCCAGGGGAAGGAGAAGCTGAGGCAACCTGTGCCTCATTTGGATGAGGGATAACACTAAGTAAGTCATGCTTTTTCCTGTTATTCAACTCAGAAGCCAGCAAAGCTCTATGTAAAAAAAAAAAAAAAAAAAAAAAAAAAAGCCTGCTGCCAGCTATAGACAGAATAATGGTATTTGCCTTGCTGATCATAGGGTCTTCCTTTCAGGTCTTCAGCCTGTGGAGAAGCTCAATTAGGGGAATGACTAGAATGAAGCGTATGTGTATGAACAGTCATGATTACGCTAACACAGTAATCCTGGTTAAAGAGAGCTAGCGATAGCTGGTAGAGTCTATCACTATCACAGCAGTGGTGCCATGCTACTTGAGATAGAACATGCTTAGATATAGATTTAAATCACAGTTCTACAAAGCTCAGAGAGACACCGAAAGGTCCAGGTGAGATTAACCAGAGGGCTTAAGGTAGAGCCGAGGAGTAAGAATCAGAGTACCAGTATCTACTAAACTGATATAAAACTGACATAGCAGTGGTGGTTCCAAACGCCACAAAGGAGATCTACATGTCCACAGCTGGCCAACAAGAAATCACAAACAAGCAGCAGAAGGTAGGGCTTAACATTAGTTTTGTTGTTTTCTTTATGATTGTAGGACATCTCTCTCACATATCTGAATAGCAGTCTTTCCTTCCATCAGTAACAAGGTAGACTGCAGATGAGTAATCAAAGTAAATTTTTCCATCAAAGACAAGTTGTCTCTCAGGCTTCATATTTCTTCTAGATATTTGCTTGCCTTGACTGCCTATCTGACTGATTTTCTTTTAAAATGTGAGAAAGGAAAGCAACAAATCCCCTGTACCAGAATGATCAGCACTGCATAACACCTTCAAGGGAACTGAATAATCTAATGTGAAGTCAAGAGGAACTTAGCCTGCCTTGAGTAATCACTGTACTTGCAACAAATTACTTGACACTTCTATGTGTATATTTATATATATATAAATTATATAATACATATGTACACACATATACATGTAATCCTTAATCAGAACAGATTTAAGCAACTAACTGGTTGACTTCCATGCAAGAATGTCAACTGGAACAAAACCTGTTGTAACTTTAGCACATATACAATTGGTAACACATCAAGGGAACATCCTGTCCTTTTAAGACACATGAAAATTTCATCACAGATTATAAAATGATCAGAATTTCAGGTAGGAGTTGGACTAAAATTGCACTCTCCCTACCTCCCCTCATCACCCAGAAAAACAAAGGCTAACAACTGAAAAATTTTGGTGCAGTAAAAAATACAGAACAAATTAAACAAAAAGAAAGAAGTGATGCTATAATTGTTTTGCTCTCCCTTTCCTTCCATAAGGACAAGGTGTAATAAGGAAAGCTTTCTACAGAAAACATGCAAAATCAATTACTTCTGCTGGGGCAAGTAACTGCTAAATGACTATCTGGAAAGTTAAGGTTACTAGCTATGTACTGTGTGCTACTTAAGTAGCAAAAAGTGATTTAATAAAAAGCAAGACATTTAAGCGTTTTGGTCCAAAATTTGAAAAGCACACTTAACATTGGTCCTATTGCTGACATCATTCCAGAAGAAAAGATACGCTAGTTTGCCCCTTGACAGTAGTCAGAAAAACAAACAAACAGCTAACAGTAGATAGCTTGTTTTCCTTTCTACTCTCTAAACTTCTGTTCCTCTGGTTCCTCGAGCAATCCAACAACGGATACGTTCCTAATGGACGAGATATGCAAAACCTCAGAGAGTTCACAGCATTGTGTATGCATTAACAATCATAACAATAAAAACCATAATGTAGTATTGCACTAACAGCCACAACTGGCAAAACAATACAATGGGAAACTGTAGCGTCTATGCCGTATCAGCAGAGGACTGGCAGTTTGCTCTATTGAATCCATGCACAGCTCTGCCAGAGACCAAAAGGAATCAGTGTCCCCATTCTATCTTTCTGAATAGCAATGTTGTGTTAGTGCATAAGTATTGTGAAGAGACAGTCCTTCACGAGATCTTTACCACAGCATTTCTATGGTTATAAAGAGTAAAGACTTGGAAACAGAAATATTACAGTATTGAGAAATCTGCATGTTGATCTAAATTCTGCCTACATACCAGTAGCACTGCACTTGAAAGATCTCTTTGTAATACATACTCACACTGTCTCAGCTTGCTGCAATTTGCACAGAAGGGCTAGAGATCAGAGCAAGAACTGCAGCAAAAACAGTTTTCACACTTGTGATAGACACCCCTTTTTCTTTTTTGCTCATATCACTGCAGAGACCATCAGTTACCTCAGATCATTTACATAAAAGCAAGAAGCCAGAACAAAATTATATATTGATCCATCAAGAACAAAACTGAGATGGTCAAATAATTCTCTAATTTCATTTCCACTTAACCTAGTATAGTGTACTGGATCTACTGTACGTAGACTCCATACAAAGTCTTGAGTCAAAAGGATATTTTTTTTCCCACTGGTATTCTAATAACTTTAATTTGCCTGTTTACAAAACCCAATTTGTACTGAGGACTGCATATAGAGGAACACCAGTGAAGAAAACAGTGCATAGTTACAACACTCTTCCTTAACCATTGCCAATGCACTGAACAGTCTTGCCTGACTCTTTACAGGAGTATTTTCTTAGGCAATTTATTAAACTGCAGGCTGTCCACAAGGTAGAGACAGAAGTCCTGGGTTTCAGTCACACTGAATTCCTGGTTGGTTCCACCAGGTTTACAGCTATTGCTCTTGCAATTATTTGGACTGATTCTTATTTCTTCCCACACCACCATCAATGAAAGCAAGGGTAATATTATTTCCTCTTAATTCACTGAAAAAAATCAGGGCAGATAATGTTTTCAGAGAACTCAAATGTCATTGTGAAGCTCATACAAATGGCAAAGAAGAGGGGGACAAGATACGCTGATTTGCTTAAATAGGAGAAATCCAAATGAGCATTTCAAGACAACAAAACACAAATGGTAAAAATGGACTGAGGATTCCACCTGAAAAGAGTTTGACACAAGAATTCAATGTCACAACAGTAAGTTTATTTATGTCAGGTTCTAAGAACAGGTTATCATCAAAGGTTACACCTTTAATATCTACAATGGGTTATATCTTTTGAAACAGCCGTAAGAGTCAGTAACTGTATTCTGCCAAGAAGAAATGGAAGATCAGTGATGGCAGAAAATGTCAGAAGGAAGAAGCTGGAGAGAAAGATGCATATCTGGCAACCCAGCCTTTCTGCTGCCCCTTAAGTGTTACTGAAAAAATTAAATTAAAATATTCTTCACATCCAGGAAACAGGGAGACACACAGAAAACTCAACTGTAAATCCTAGAACAGTAAAGAACAGCTTTCATGAAGTCTATTACTGTTTTTCATGAAGCCTATTTTATATACTTTTGCATGATTGAACAAATACTCCTTTCAAAGTGCGTAACGAAGCAATATTTATTTTTTAATTGGACAGGCACAGTGTTTGCAACAGACTGTATCTGTTTATCTGCCTGTGTGCTCATTTCCTCTTTTCCCAAGGAACATCAACATTAAAGTTTGATGCAACAACTTTGAGTTTTTAGAATATTATATATGTATTAGAAACTGAGCTGTTTGCATGGCTTCTTTTTTGCTGTTTTCTGTAAGCAACAAAAAGGAGCTGTCTGGTCTATTGATAACCCCTATATCTTCCAATAACAATCAGAAAAACTCTTATTATTTAAAAAAATTGTAATATTTCCATGAAGAAAAATAAAAGATAGAAAAGACTACTTTAAAAAATCCTTGCTCTTCAACTTTAAAAAAACCACCAAAGCACTAACTTCGTTGAAAAGGACTTCTGAATTAAAAAAAAAATAAAAATCACCTAATCCCATGATTGAACCTATAATTTCTCAAGAGTTTATGAGATGATGTTAAAATCTTTAAGAATCTTGTATGCCAGAAATTATATTCTTACTGATGTGACTAAGTTTTCCACCGCTGAACAACTGTTACAAAGTTTTTGGTGTACCTGCATCCATGGCAACATTAACACCACATTTACGAGTTAATTTACAAGTTAACAACATGAACATTTACTGTGATGATGTTCTTTGCTACATACTACACTCAAGCTCACCAAACAGTGTTTTGTACTCAACTGACAAGATTTTTGTTATTCCACACATGCATTAGTACAACATAGTAAAGAAAACATATTATGTGATTTTACATAATTATGAAACTGTGAAATTAGAATATAGAATACATTAAATATTTTTCTAGTTACAAGTGTGTGTATGGCTATACTGGGTACTGTTGACAGGCATCTCAAGAATAATGCAATCATTGGACACAGTCAACATGGGTTCACAAGGAAAAGTCTTGTTTAACTAATTTGATATCCTTCTGTGATAGGGTCACCCACTTAGTGGATAAAGGGGAGGTGGTGGGTGTAGTTTTTTTTTATTTCAGTAAGGCTTTTGATACTGTCCCTCACAGCATCCTTCTGGACAAGTTGTCCAACTGTGGGATGAGCAGGTTCACAGTGTGCTGGGTGAGAACTGGCTGAAGGACAGGGTTTAAAGGGTTGTAGTGAATGGGGCTACATCTGACTGGTGACCAGTCCCCAGCAGTGTTCCTCAGGGCTCCGTTCTAGGGCCAGTTCTGTTCAATATACTTATCAATGATCTCAATGAAGGAGTTGAATGAACCATTAGCAAGTTTGATGATTATACCAAACTGGGAGGTGCTGTTGGATCTCTTGAGGGACAAGAGATTAATGGGATGAAATTTAACAAGTCCAAATGCCAAATTCTGCACCTGAGACAGAGTAACACCTGGCACAAGTATGAACTGGGAGAGGAGTGGCTGGAGAACAGCCCTGCAGCAGAAAGGGATCTGGGGGTGCTGGTTGACAACAGAATCAATATGTGTCCTGGAAGCCAAGAGGGCAAACCACATCCTGGGATGCACCAGACACAGAGTAACCAGCTGGTCAAAAGAGGTGACTATTTTGCTGTACTCAGCGTTGGTGCAGTCTCACCTTGAGTACTGGGTGCAGTTCTGGCCCCACAATTTAAGAACGATGTGAAGGTCTTTGAATGCAATCAGAGGGCAATAAAACTGGTGACAGGAACATCCTATAAGCAGCAGCTGAGGACTTTGGGTTTGTCTAGTTTGGAGAAAGGGATGCTGAGGGACAACATCATTGCTCTCTACAGCTTCCTGAGGAGGGGAAGTGGAGAGGGGGGTGCTGAGCTCTTCTCCCTGGTACCCAGTGACAGGACATGTGGGAATGGTTCAAAGCTGTATCAGGGGAGGTTTAGACTGGACATTAGGAAGCATTTATTTACTGAATGGGTGGTCAAACACTAGAACACGCTTCCTAGAGAGGTGGTCGATGTCCCGAGCCTGTCAGTGTTTAAGAGACATCTGGACAATGCCCTTAACATGCTTTAACCTTTGGTCAGCGCTGAAGTGGTCAGGCAGTGGAACTAGATGATCCTAGTAGGTCCCTTCCAACTGAAATATTCCATTTTAGGCTAAAGTTAAAAAAAACCAAAACACAACACAATAACAAAAAAACAATCAACCAAAAAAACATGACCCCAAATCCAAGATACTGATAGGTAAAAGGAAGTGTGAATAACCTTGCCAAGGAGGGGAGGAGGTAACTATACAGCAGAATACTGAAGTGCTGAGTAAAACTTTTTTTTTTAAAACAGGAAAAGTTTACTTGCTAGCAGTTGTGTCAAGTCCACAGCAACAGTATTTCCACTGCAGCATCAATACTTCAGGGTGAAACACTCAGCAGAAACACACATGATCTCTGCAGTTAAAACTGTGCATTGTTTTTTATGCCTAATAAAAAAGCCAACTCACCAGGGTACAGAAGATGCATTGGCATTGTGCTATTGTTGTCATCTGCTCCACAGGATATTCACCAAGGCAGAGCTTGCAGGACACTAATGGATCAAGTACCAAGTCCCAGGTAGGCCTATATCTTGCTGTAGTCATTGCAGAGCAGTCTGAAAACCAGCACAAAAATAAAGATACTCCATCATTTCCTTAGATTGATACTCAGTACATTTCTGACACTGAAAAATCTCATTGTCAGCTGCTGCCTGTTAGCATTTTGGTAAAAAACCCCTATAAACAGCAATGGCTAATTTGATAGTGTCAGCACTTGCAGTAGGCTATACATCCCCTGCCTGATAGACCACACATATAACAAACAGAAGGAAAAAAAAAACCCAAACACATAACACACTAACAAAATATGAGAGCAGGCAGGAAATATCCTTAGGTCACAGACTTTCATCTGACATTATACATGCAAAAATCTCATTTCCAGTTCCTGTCATTTTGACCACTAGTTGCAAGCTTTCTCTCACCAATATTGATTACCCATCAATGAAAATACATCCTTTATCACTAAAAATACCTTACTTAACCCCCACAAGTCCAGCTACCCAGGCAAGACGAACAAGGTCTTTCATGAACCAACCATTTATTATGCCTTTTCTCCAGCCTGATGATATTGCAACTTAGGCAGATATTTTTGTTCTTAAGAGCATGAGAGATCAAACAGTTTTCCAAGATAATTTCAGAAAGAACAACGAATATTCTTGAGTACACTCAAGAGTTTTAGCCTGCATTTTTCTCCCAATCCTTGCAATATACTGAGAGCACAACTGTTGCAGCAACAACCAACTAGAACAAATAGAACAAAGCTATAAAAAGAGGCTATAAAATACCTCTAAGGTATTTTAAGCTATTACCTCAAAGGCAGCAATAGGAGAGCACGACACAGAGAGCCTATATCCTATGCTTCAGTGTGTCCAGATAGCTAACCAGAAAGAAAATAATCTCACACTAATAAATGTATTCCTACAAAGAGGAAGCCTAATTGACAAGTTACACGGCGGGGGGGTGGGGGGTGTGGGAAGAACAACCCACAAAAAACATCAACATACCTCCAAACACCTAGGCTAATCTGCATACTATGTCCAACCTTAACATCCTATTTACTAGTTTTGTTTTGTTATGGTGACATTGACCTTCCAAGTGTGAGAAATTCACATCCTGAGGCTGCTGGGAGGTCCACATTATTTCATCTCCCTCCTTCCCAAAATTAGCTGGTTCCCTACCTTCCCCACACTGCCAGTTACAAAAACCATGACTACAGGTGGTTTGTTTTATTGTTTGGTCGTTTGGGTTTTTTTTCCACTGACACTTACAGGAACTGCTTATATCTAACTTACATTATCTGTGAACTTTCCAAGACCTCCACAACTGCAACAAATTACTTTTAAGGCTTATTAGACTAGGTTTAGGCAGATGTTGAAGCAAAATATGCTTTTTGCCCTCAAACCAATTACATAGAGAGTTCAAAGGAGTGTTTGTGAAGTCTGAGTCTTTGATATTCAATTAATTGTGGACACGACTCCACCCAGGTCTCTAAATTCTCTGAAACAAAGTGAGGATTTTATGTTAGCCCTCCATTCTGTCTAACTCATTAGAAGATGCCCTTTAAAAGGTACACAAAGACACCAAAAAAAGCAGAACCTAATCATATTTATTTCTAGTGCAGCCATCAGGGAGGAGAGGGGGAGAGAGGAAAGATTAAACAACTCCATTTCCAGGGATGCTCTGGATCACTTTCTCTAAAAGCCCCCACACAAGCTCCACACTGTTTCAAATGAAACAGATGAAACAGACCTGCAGAACAGCACGTGAATAATAGCTCCACATTACAAAATCAGACTTGTGCTGTGCAGTCTTTTCTGAGACTTTACCATGGAAGTTTGACATGGTGATACAAATGAAATCTCAAGATTTTTAAGGCTATTAGACTGCTTCTTTCCTGTCAACTGCCACTTTTTCATTTAACACAAAATATCAGCAAAAATAATTTTCTTCTTCCAAACTTTGGTTTATCTGACATTTTCAAATAGACTCATGAAGTATTTGAGAAGCAGTGATCAAATACACCTGAACTAACTCTGTCTGCTATTAGTTTGAATGTCCTTTGCTTGTCCTGCCCAGTTTATTGCACATCTGTTGTTTATGGTAGCAAGCAGATGAAACTAGCAGATGAACAATGAAGAGGGATAAATTTAAGTTAAAGATGCACTTGCATACATTAGGCAGACCAAAATCCTAGCAAGTTTTATGGCGATGTAAAATCTGACACAGTTCAAGCCAAATACATTGATATAATTCAATCCAGACATATAAATAAGTATATATATAATCAGTGTGGGTCAATAAGCAATGATAAAGGGGAAAATATCAACCTTTCTGCTCCAAGGCTTACACCTGTTCCCCAGAACTTTCAACAGAGGCTTATGGTATCACTGTGGTAATTTCTTTTTGTCTTCACCTGCAAACCGAAAGTGAATCAAACTGGCATCCATCAGGACAGCAGAGATTGGCTGCCCCACACAGCTGACATATAATTCATGATGAACTCAGCCATGGTGATAACAGAGAGCAAAACCTGAGTGCAGCCTCAAACAGTAGCAGAGATCACCACTCCTTGTCAAACATCATTGTTTAATAATTAAATCCTCCATTCACTATGCGGTGGGGGGGGATCCCTGTTTTCGCTGGTGGCATTAAACCGAGTATCAAGAAATTTGCCACCTAGCCTTAGAAAACATGTACAAAAAGCTACTACATCCGAGTGGCGCATCACTGCTGGGTATCCCTGTAAAGGAATACAGAGAATGAAGCTTTCCAAAGCACAGGCTAGATCTTGCTTTATGATCATCCAACAGTATGGCAACTAAATAATAAGATTCTGTGTTTACATCATGATGCTTAAGAAAGCTTTTCTTAAAAAAAAAAAAAACAAAAAAACCCCAAAAAACAACAAGCTCACAAGAAAAGAGCAGAGAAAAAAACACCTTCTGTCAGAACCAGATTAAGACTCCTGTTCCATAGCTGTGGTCTCCTATGGCTTCAGATTGTATTCTCATGCCTTCTAGTGATGTGCAATGAATGCTTCAGGGACAATGTAAAGTTAACATCATGAAGAAAGAGAAGGCAACTGAAAGGAGCTCTAGAGGAACAAAATATTGAAAAATATGTACTGGTGTACCCTTATACTGAAGACCACCAGTTATAGCACGAGCCAGCAGAAAATATTGCCTCATGGTTTGACTACCTGCTAGGAGGCCCCAAGAAATACAACTAGTAAAGGTACAGAACTATAGACCAATCTACCTCCTGAACAGATCATAGCCCAATAAATATTTAATTCATTAGAGATTTAGTGGGGAATTACCAAATTCAGTACAAACAACAGCACTTCACAGGCTCTGACGCCCAGCTAGAAATTAATCTGGCTTCAGCAGTCAAGGATAACAAGTAATGTTTCTATAAGTACATCAACAGCCAAAGAAAGACCAGGGAGAGCCACCCCTGCTAGATGCAGAAGAAAACATAGCAACAAGTGATGAAGAAAAGGCTGAGGTGCTTAATGCCTTCTTTGCCTCAGTCTTTAAAAACAAGACTAGTTGTACTGAGGGAATCCAATCTCCTCAGCCAGAAGACAGAGACTGGCAGAACAATCCCCCTGCAATCCAGAAGGAGACAGTCAGTGACCTGCTGCATCACACAGACACACACAAGTCTATGGGTCCAGATGGGATACACCCGAGGGTGCTGAAGGAGCTGGCTGGGGTGCTCGCCAAGCTGCTTTCCATCATTTACCTGGCTCATGAGGGAGGTCCCAACAGATTGGAAATTGGCCAATGTGATGCCCATGTATAAGAAGGGTTGGAGACACGATCCATGAAATTACAGGCCTGGCAACTTGACTTCAGTGTCCGGGAAGCTGACGGAGCAGCTCATCCTGAGTACCATCACACAACATGTGTGGGACAACCAGGGGTTCAGGCCCAGTCAGCATGGGTTTATGAAAGGCAGGTCCTGCCTGACAAACCTGATCTCCTTCTATGACAGGGTGACCTGCTTATTGGATGAGGGAAAGGCTGTGAATGTTGTTTACCTTGACTTTAGTAAGGCCTTTGAAACCATTTCCCACAGAATTCTCCTGTCAAAACTGGCTGCTCACAGCTTGGATGTGCACGTGCTTTGCTGGGTAAATAACTGTCTGGATGGCCGGGCCCAGATTGTTGTGGTGAACAGAGTTAAATCCAGTTGGCAGCCGGTCACGAGTGGTGTCCCCCAGGGCTCGGTTTTGGGGCCACTCCTGTTTAACATCTGTATTGATGATCTAGACAAGGGGATCGAGTGCACCCTCAGTCAGTTTGCAGATGACACCCAGTTAGGTGGGAGTGTTGATCTGCTCGAGGGCAGGGAGGCTCTGCAGAGAGACCTGGACAGGCTGGAGCCATGGGCTGAGCCCAACTGGAGGAGTTTCCATAAGGCCAAATGCCGGGGGCTGCCCTTGGGCCACAACAACCCCCAGCAGCGCTACAGGCTTGGGGAGGAGTGGCTGGAGAGCTGCCAGTCAGAGAGGGACCTGGGGGGGGTTGATTGACAGCCGGCTGAACAGGAGCCAGCAGTGTGCCCAGGGGGCCAAGAAGGCCAATGGCATCCTGGCTTGTGTCAGCAATAGCGTGGCCAGCAGGGACAGGGAAGGGATCTGACCCCTGGACTCGGCACTGGTGAGGCCGCCTCTCGATTCCTGTGTTCAGTTTTGGGCCCCTCACTCCAAAAAGGACATTGAATGACTCGAGCGTGTCCAGAGAAGGGCAACGGAGCTGGTGCAGGGTCTGGAGCACAGGTCGTACGGGGAGCGGCTGAGGGAACTGGGGGTGTTTAGTCTGGAGAAGAGGAGGCTGAGGGGAGACCTCATCGCCCTCTACAGCTCCCTGAAAGGAGGGTGCAGGGAGCTGGGGATGAGTCTCTTTAACCAAGTAGCAAGCGATAGGACAAGAGGGAATGGCCTCAAGTAGCACCAGGGAAGGTTTAGACTGGATATTGGGAAGCATTTCTTTACAGAACAGGTTGTTAGGTGTTGGAATGGGCTGCCCAAGGAGATGGTGAAGTCCCCAAGCCTGGAGGTGTTTAAGACTTGGGTTGACATAGCGCTGAGGGATCTGGTGTATTTGAGAACGGTCAATGTTAGGTTAATGGTTGGACCAGATAATCTTTGAGGTCTTTCCAACGTAGATGAATCTGTGATTCTGTGAAGCATAGGAAATAGCTTTAGTAATAGGTTGTTCAAAGAAAAGTCTTTTCATAGATAATCCATAACCTAACAACTATTTAATTCTTCAACCATGTGCATGTGCACAAAAAAGAAACGAACCACTGCATAGAGAAAAAGAAGTGACCGAAGTCTTGTTGCTGTAACAACATGTTAATATATTTAAAGCATGACTGTTACGTGTTCTGGGAGATGGGTATGGAAGGTGAAGGAATTTTTCATTATTTCTGCACAACAATTAATGAATTAAATGAATACAAACTGGCTTTCTGAACAGTAATCCCTTAGTTTTTGTCCACCTACACAGACTACATTTTCAAGTAAGAACAAATGTCTGACTTGATCTCTGGTCAAGAATAGGACAATTCTTTCTTTCCAGGCTTCAATAAATTGCAGAAAACAGTGAAATCAAAATACTGTGGAAACTGCAAAAACCTCTGTGAAAGCAGGAAATAACGCAACTTTCTTCCATGCAAGTCACTTAAGAAATCATAAACCGGTATGATTTTTCTTACTGCACTATAGTCAAGTATTTCATGGCACTGTACAGTCAAGCTGCAGTTACACTGTCAACACTTCACAGATACATGACCAGCTACTTGAGAAAAAAGTGACTAGAAAATATGTTTGAATAAAATAGCCATACACAGCATGCTTTAACTAGTGGGTCTTTTTCACCAAGAAAAAGCTCAGAATAGAGCTTTCAACAGAATCTAAATTTCAGCTTCAGATCAGCGCTGGGTTTAATTTCTAAATTAAGGGCTTCAGCCCCCTCTCCTACCAGACAGCTAGTTAATCAGGTACACTTAAGTCATCTGCCTTAAGTAGGTATCTAATTCTGAATTTACTGACATGATAGAAACCAGCTCTTTTAGAAGTCAAAGGAAGAGACTGAAATGGGATTTCAAACTGGTTTTCATTCTCATTGTCCCTGTTTGTCAGAACAACTCTAGTTAAAATAACCCAGGCTACTCGATAAAATCAAATACATCTGCTATAGTACAGTTTTAATTGTTTATGTATATATATAAATCAGTATACGTGTGTGTATACGCATAATCCAGGCTACGCTTCTTCCTACACGGTCAAACACATCTGTTGCAATACAATTTTATATACTTAATATATAAAGTATGTTTATGTATCATATTTATACATCTAATATTTATAAAAATATAAATCTATTAAAAATTCTCCAGATTTTTTACTTATGTTGAAAAAATGCATATTTCTGAAGCAGAGTCATCTGCTGAAAGGCTACTACACTGCACTCTGGAACTGGCACTGCCTGCCATATCTATTAAGTGAGTATTCTGACTCTGACCTAAATAATTCTGAGCCTTTCTATGTAGACACAGCTATAGCTCACTGTACATGATTTGATAGCTATCTCCAAAACCCCAAAATCAGCAAAGACTAGTTTACATGATTAAGGTTGGTGGCTGAGGGTGTTCAGCAACAGTCCCACACCTTAGATTATTTTACTCTGTCAGAGTTTTAACTTGATGCCATTTTTCTCTGTCTCTAGGCTCTTCCAACAATCCTCAGAAGGATTATATGGCTAGGGAAATAAAAGTCTGCATGACATAATTTACCAGTTCACAACTATTTTTTGTTGGTGTTGCTAGTTTAGTTACACAGCTCTACCATAGACTGATAAGACCATTTAAAAGTCCCTCTATAAAGCACATTAATGAATAGTTTCACACATTAGGTACATTTTATGGTTATAAAAGTTGGCAGGCAGACTTAGTATCTCTCACTTATCAATCCCAGTTAGCTACTGACATCTACCACTGCATTAACTGTCTGTCTCCAAGTCTTCATCCTCACAGAACTGCTTGGGAGGTAAAGTAGAATAATTCTCTGCTAGATGTCAGACAAACTAATACACAGAAGACTGGATTTACATAGATGTTTAGGTGCTTAGAGATGCCTAGCTTACAGAGGTTTAGTGCCTGCCTTTGTTCAGTTCTTAAATCCTGCCAAATGCCTACCTAACTCTTAAGGCTCACTCATAAGTCTGATCCACCATCAACTGTGCCAAGTCCAGCAGATCAGTCATCCTTTGAGGTCCAGACAACACCAACCAGTACAGCTATGTCCTGTCTTCCATCAGTATAACAGGCTGCTGTTTTCAGGCATGACTTTTCAACACCTAAGAAACTGCAGTTCATAGAGAATACAGCAGAAATTCATGTCAACACATAGTATATGTGAACTCTTCAGACCTGGCCTTTAAGTCCCTATACCAGCTAACCATCAACTCAAGCTCGCCATCTCTGTTCTTATCTTCAAGCTATTCCAGGACCTGAACCCAGAAGAGATAAAAGACCATGTAAAAGCTTAGAGCACTGTTAGCAACTTCAATCTCCTGGCCAATATAGTATGTGGGAAACAGGCTCTTCCTTGAGTTGAAACAATTATTCCAGGGACATCAGTCAACCTCATGAATAGCCCTATGCTGCTTTGCTTTACGTCCCTCCTGACTGATAAAAAACATTTTAAAAAATATATAAATATCTAATATATGTACACATGTATATATAACATAAAATTATATAAATGTATAAAGATTACATTGAAACATTCCAACGTCCAAGAAGAAAAAGAAGACAGAAAGAACAGCTGGTTTGTCGTAAAATGCATTTGAACAATAGCATCAAGAGTGGAAACAAAAAAATCTACTGGGCTGCTTCTGGGAAAAGTCACAGTTAGGGAGAAGTTAAAAAAATATTTTATTTGCTAAATACCTGGCTAAGAACTTTTCTTGTTCTTTCTTCCTGAGAAATTAGTATCACATAAGGAGGAAAAAAAAAAAAAAAAAGAAAATTACACCACTTGGTTTGATTATGGCACAGACCATGAAAGATTTTAAATATTATAGAAGTAATGGACAGCTTCTAGATCTATGGATGCATATGATGATATGACCTGTCATATGCATGGTTAGGTAGAAAGGAAAAGATATTAGAGACAAACACAGAAAACAGATTTTTAAACGGCCAACTTCTAAAGACTACTACAAATAGACATGCCACAAGCTCATCTTCTGTCCATGCAGAAGTACCTCAGAGGGCAAGATCTTTTCATGTATCCCAAAAAATACTGCTGCTGAGTAATGTGACACAGACAAAGGCTTTTCTGACCTTGCATTTTCCCGTGCTTGTCACCAGCTCTGGTGCCACTGTGGCTTCTGGAAGCACTGCCAAACAGCAACCTGAAATAAACTGGGTGTGGCTGTTAGTCAGACCCCATAGGCCGGGCTGAAAACATTTTTTTAAAAAAAATCACTTTATTTCATCTGAAAGAAATTGTGGTCAGGCAGAAGGGAAAGAACTGGAATATTCAATGGTATGCAGAAAACCCCCACATAATTTAATAAAAAGGGGTGAGAAGGAAGCCAGATCACACAGGAAAGACAGGGGAGAAATAAGGAGAAAAATAGGAGGAAAAATATCTTCTTCCTGCAAGTTCCCAGAAGAAATGTATTTTGATGTACAGGGTAGAACGACTACTGAAGTGGAATTCCACTGCCTTATGCCCCAAACATTCAATATCACCAAAAGATGACGTGAATGAGAGAGATATCTAATATTAAGGGAACATGGCTCAGAATTCATGTGTCTAATCAATGTTTGCTATCCAAAGGATTATATGAGTCCTAGAGCAGCAGAGCATGTCAGGGAGAGAGCTAAGTAGTCCTTGCACCATCCTGTTTCCCAGCAGTGGAGTCCCAGATCCTCAGCAACACCTCAGGGCCTCAGCAGCCTGAGAGACAAGGCCTCAAGAGAATCTGTAACAGCTAGGCCACAATGATAAGCATTTTAAAAGCATTCTCCTCCACCCTGATCAGAAGAATGCCACTCCCATCATACTGGAGAAAAGGCTAGATGCTGTAGCACAGGTGTATCACCTGGATCTGAAACTGGCACAAATGCAACACGTTTTGGTCTGAAGACCACAAGCCTGCCTCTCATCTGCTTGCTTCGAGTCATGAACACATTAGATCCTCATTAAAAACTCCCATAAAATTGAATATAATGAAACATTACCTTTGAATACTAAAGACCAAGGCACTATCTATGAATTATTGTGGCAACCACTAAGCCCATGTAAAAGTGTGGAAGATCACACTTTAAATCATTAACAATTGAAATGTTTAAGCTCTTTAAGTATTTCAGAGACAGGAAAACCAGCTGCACACAGAATCTAGGAAATAAAGATTTTCTCCATGTGAAGAGTGACACTCTACACTCCACTGCTCCTCTTCTCCCCAGGTTTCAACAAACCAGAACCGAGACTACATGACTGATATCAGTTGAGAGACTCTGAGATCAAGCACAGATTAAAACAACCTACTGGCATCATGACCAAAGGAACAAGAGTTTAGGAAAAAACCCAAACCTTCCCTCTCCACTGACAGCTGAATGTAACAAAAACAGTTTAGTCTTTTTTAAAAAGAGTTGTGATATGAATAACCATTTCAGAAGATGCTGGAAACAACCACGAGACTTTCAGATTGAAAGAGCAACATGCTGTTGACTTGGGTTTTTTATTATCACAAGACAAAATAGGAAAGTTAAATTCATTTTACTGGCTGAATGTTTTCAGACTTTGCTTCTACTGAAAGAAAGCTGATGGTTACTAAGTTTTCAGATTTACAGAGTATTCTGCATCTTGTAGCCACCACCTTTGTTAACAGAATGTATGCTCAAAACCATGCGTACACCAAGGGCTACACAGCTAGCGTTCATCAGTCAAGGCAGGCAGCTCAGAACACAGTTAAGTCCTACTGCAAATTAACACAGCTAGGCATGAGCTCTCATTATAGTCACCGTGCCAACTATTTTGGTGATTCTGCTGGCCATACCAGCTAGAGCTCTGCTACTGGCTACAGATAACCCAAGAGCCTTAAACTACCTTAAACCTTGGGCTGATTTCCACCCATATGTCTTGCCCTCTTGCTGGTCCTAACTGTCTCACACTGAAAGGAGCCCAGGGTGAATCTGACAGACTTCAACATCTGTCAGAAGTCTTAAAGTGAGGTAAGATGAAGACAACCCAAGAGACTGGTTTTAACTAAACCCAGCTTTAACCTGAACATGCAACCCACAGCTGCAACAACCCCTGAACACTATCTGGCAGTGGGAAGTCACTCATGACTGAATTATGCTCGAGCTTGTGAAGGCCACAGTAATAACAAAGGCACAGACAATTCCACTACTCTCTAGGGTTACCTCATATTGTTTTCAAGAAACTCATAAACCATTCAGTAAAAAAAACAACTGCTTTGCTATGCCTTTCCTCCCATCCCTTACATTTTCCCATGGTTTTATTCTTTCTTCCACAACTCTTCCCCCTCCACCCATTTCCTTGCTTCCTCCTATTCTTTCCCTCCTCTCTGCTTACAAGGAACTGATAAATTAGTACAGAGCTATCTCCACAATAGCAATAGATCAGTAAGGAGCAGTTTGAAACTTTAATGTATCAAAAGGTTTTTCCTTTTCCATAGTTGACTCTTCCAGAAAATTAAGAGCTGTATTTACACAAAGCTGATACACCACCAAGCTTGAGATCTGTGAGTTTTTCTCTATTGGAGGGAAGAGAATAACCTTGGAAGCTTAAAGTTAGAAGCTACATTCAAAGCTATGTAAAATTACTGAGAAAATGTGCATATAACCAAGGGAAGTGGAGCCCTAGTGCTCACTGAGACACTTAGAGACCAGCTAAGCAGCTATCTCATTTCCACCAGTCAAACGGAAATCAAAATTCTCCTTTTCCTTGCAACTATAGCAAAATACATGCTTAGTGCACTGCCCAGTGCTGTATAAGGCTCAGATAAAGCAACAAAGTACATGGGATTGAAAAAACCCACCACCAACCCTCTTACTGTCTGTCATTTGTATATTAGCAGTGGAGATCAGGTTCTGATAAGAGCTCATATCTTAGCTGTAAGACACCATATCCACAAGTACCATCCCTTCACATGCTACACTTGAACTGCAAATCAGATATGCTGGTAGCTGAAAACAGCATTCAAAGTGGGGTAAAGTCTGTTTAACTTACCCACAGCTCTCTTTTTTCCTGTGACTCAGTAACAATCACCAAATTCCAAGCAGATATTTGTAAGAGACAGCATTTTTCACAGCTCCCAATGTGGACAGTAAATTCCCAGTCTCATGCCCCGGATCTGCCCTTTAGACATTAGCATGAAGTTCTCCCTTGTTCTGAAGAGTTATCTTCCACTAACAATATTAAGAGGGAGAACCACCAACAGAGCATCTAGTCAAAAGGACTAGGAAGAAAAATATTGCTAAATACAAGAAAAGAGAAAGAGTCTTCATAGAAAGAGTAAAACTTCATAGAAATATTTTGTGCAGTAATTACAGCCATCTGGAAAATTACTTTTACTTTTTCCAAAACCATGTCTAAAATCAGAAACTCTAGCTAGCACTTAGATTCTCTGTAGAAGTAACAGCTTCTTTTATACCATATTGCACTGTACATCAGCTATGACCCAGAACTGCCCTTCTAGTCCTCTGAAAATAGAAAAGTACAGTTGATTTGAGTTAGATATCACGGCATACAAACTCACTCAACATCTTGGTGTGACACACCTGACTAAGCATAAGGAGAAATTTAGGATGGGATTTGGACTACCTAAAATAGTCACCTTATTATTGGTGCCTAAAAAGCAGATTTTTTAAGATAACTGCCTACATTACCTACTGAGTGAGAGGAAGGAGTGATTTTGAAGGCCTTCAGAGGGAGATCATGTGTCCAATACCAGGCACTAAAGGAAAAAGAACACCCAAACAGAAAAAATGCCACCACGTCCTTCTAGAAGAAGTACATCTCCTGACAATAAATCCAATGTCTTGGGCTGTGCAATGGGCCAAATTATAGATCAGTAAGATGATTTATTTCTTTCCTCTCTCTCAAACACCAAGAAAACTCTGATACAGCCTACTCAGTACATCCTGCAAACAGGATCTATCTTGACCAACAGTACTATCTACTCACTGTTTCTCTTAGTAGTAGTAGTAGTAGTACCACCAAATTTAAAAACGGATAACAGAAGAAAAGATTTGAGAATTCCTGTATCTGTCACCAGAAAGTCAACCCTTCATATTATCTGATGCTTCACATGGTAAGTTATACCTATCAGCTAGGACATCAACTTCTGCTCTGAGAAAGCTGATGACTCTGGATTAAAATCTCTGGGCACTGTTCAAATCCAATTGATTATTTCCACACACCCTCCTAAAAGTCTTGTCTATTTGTCTCCTTTCCTATACATAATACTGTTGCTCTAACTTCCTCCTGCTTGAAGCAGCCTGCCCTCTTCCCATCACATCATCTGCATCACAACAGAGTTCTTCAGTTGCACCTTCACTGCACAGTATCCAAGGGAAGACAGCCCAAATCAGCCAAACAAGAGAGGTCAGGGTGTCCCACTAGAAAACTGGCTTGGAACGAGTTTTCCTCTTCTCTCTGGGAGAGGAGCAGTTTACCTTTTTAAAGTATAATGTTACAAAATTTAATTATATTATGTTCCATGTTAATATCTCTGCCATACCAGCTTTGTGAATAAAATCTTGTTTGTTCCCAAGTTTCCTTGTGCACATTACAGGATTACCTGCTCCAACTACATTTTTCCACAATCCAGTGTGACATTCATGCTCATGCCTGAGCACAGACCTGTCACTCACGTGGCCTAGGGATTTTACAGATTCTTACTCTGTAATAACACTTTGATTAGGGGCAGATGTTTAATTTGGTCTCGTTTCTTCCTCCCTTCTTATTGATGGTCCAGTCAGGTCATGAAAGTGCTAAGGCTTGGACAACTGGTCCAAGCCAGAGTTGACCTATAGATGAATCCTGTATATTTTATAATGGAAAACCATTGTGCTAGTAGGTATTGTACTAAGTTATAACAAACCACTTATAGTGATGTAAAAGTACTAAAGTGTTGAAGTACTGAAGCCTCAACAGGCCCCAAGCCAAAGCTGCTGACTTAGCATGTAGTCATTAATGAAGTATGTATGCTTATTAGTGAAAGATGCAGCTTAGACAGAATATAATCAGTAGTGAGGATGAAATGCTGAGAGAATGTACGCAGCTTTCCTTTCTCAGCCTTGCTCAAGGCTCAGAACCCCAGTATTTGGCCTTGTTAGAAACTCCTTTGGTTTTCCCCTCTCCAAGCCCTGGCCAGGTTTTGGGTGGAATCCAACAGGAGAATGAAACCAGAAATTTTCCGCTCAAAGCAAAGGTGCCAGCTATTCTGGCTGGTCGATCTCTGGTGTATAAGGCTGGATCCGCTCACAGCGACTTTGGCAGCCTCACCTGTGGGTGGATGCCCCACGTAGGATTTCCCCCTTGCCGGGACAGGCTCTGCAAACCCTCGCTGCAACTGGGGCTGCCCGGCCACTGCGGGGCTGGGTGATGGGAACGTGTGCAAGTGGTGAGGGATCTTTCTTAATCACTATTGTCTCTCTCGTGTAGTAATGATGTGATGTATTACTCTGTATTATCCTATTTTTTTTGCTTTAAGTGCATTATTCTGTCTTTCCTTACTGTATGTTTTCTGTATTACTCTGTTACATTATTTAGTTTTCAACAGTAAAATACACCTACTCTTTTCACTCTGATGTCCGAGTTTAATCCATATCCTTAATCAGCAAAACAGTCATTTAGCACAGACCTTGGAAGACCTTTAACAAACACAATCAAGAGGAAGTTCTCATGTCAGCATGAACACCAAGAATACACACACCAAAAAAAAAGGATGATCTGGTGATTAGAACATCATCTGAGTTGTAAGAAACTACTGATAACCTCTTCTGCCTCAAACTTACTGCATAACTGCACAGCTCTCACAGTTTAGTCATGCTTCAGACATCAGCTGGTACCTACCACATCACATAGGCTGGTGGGTGGATGAGTAGTGCATTAGCTGCCTTGATTGCACATTTTCCTTTTCTCCCTCTGCAGAGTGAGAATCAGCATTTGCAGTATTTTCAGAGGTCTAATGTATTAGCCTCAACATCAGCCCCAGCTCTAATCCTTCACAGTAATACTTACTGTTGCATAGTAATGTCTTCTGCTTTCTTGTTAGTGGTAGTTTTTTCCCCTCTCCCCACATTTAACAGCATTTGCAGTATAACACATATATATAACATGCATACCCCTTTATTGCAGAAAGCAGCAGCACTGTAGCACCTCATCTGCGTGTGGCAGAGACCACACATAATGCCTCTGCAGCAGTAAGGACAGAAAGACGAAAACTAAAGGCTGAAGCACTAAGGGCACGTAGAGACAGCAGAAAGCATAAAGGGAAGAAAGAGCACAGGTTGACCACAGTGGAAACACTTCCTTCAGGGCTCCCCACGCTATAGTTTTCTAGATAATAAGTACTGGTAAATTACAGATCTTTGATTTCCAGAACACATGCAGAGGAATGCGACCAGAATTTTCTCCATACTGCTTTGTATGCTTGAGTACAGCTCTTAAAAATCAATAAGTATTGGGCCTTGGTTTATAACTTCTAGTTTCCATTTAGTTTTCTCTACTTACTCATTGATTAATTGTACTAAATTAAGGTGGTTTGGAGCTTGAACTATAGTTTTTCTTTTCTCATTTATAACAAAACCTTAAGAACAAACTACTGACAGTTCTACATTTGTAAATGGCTTTCCCTGCCAATTAATTCAGTTAGTAAGGACAGTGTGGAGCTGATTAGGACTTTTTGGTTTTTTTATCTTTAATATTATGGAAGAGGCTTTGCTTTTGAGTTACCCAAGCAGAAAATACCAACTCAGTATAGAATAAGCTATCAAAAAAAAAAATTAAATAAAGCTTTTCTAAAATTATATCAGCATAGTTGATTTGAATTGCAATGAAAAAATAAAATAAACAAGCACGTTGCCTAACACATCACTGCATTGTTAGAAAGGATAAACTGAAAGTACTTAAATCAATCCCTTACGCCTTCTACATACCCACATCATTCATTCTGCTAAAGAGGGAACACCTGAGGTAACAATGAAGCAATGCAAAAACACCCAGTGTGATCAGAATATTTGACTTTGCTATAGATTTGACATGTAGTGAAAGTGACAGCCTACTCACAAGATAGAAATTGCCTGCTAACATTTTACATTGCCTCTTAGCACTCCTAGACCCTATTAACCCCTCCCCAAATCAACACACACATTGCAACAGATACTCAGTTCTGGCATGTTACGTGTATCCCACGCTGCACATTCACAGGAACAGTTTTGGTTTATGTCTCTGTAAATACCACCTGCATTCTACTCAATCTGTAACTCCTACCTGCTAGTAACTGGGCAGGAAGGATACTTCTTGCGGGTCACAGTGCTGACCTGCTGACTAGGAGACAGCATGTTGGGCACAGGGAGAGAAAACACATACTTATTCTTTACAGTTTCCCAGCAGAGAGATCTGGCATTGCAGCATATAGTGAAGGAAATTTGCATAGACTTATTCTAGCAAAAAGTTAAACATTTCTAGGGCAGCTTAAGTTTGTGGTCATCATTCTAGAGGGGGTTATAAAGAAGAGCTATAGAAACAGAACAGTCAGAAGAAGAGCTTTCTTCAGTGAGTCTTGACGGTTTTTAAAGGAAGCTTAACATTACCAGAAATAAGCAATTTTATTTCCTAAAAAAAACCCCAAACAAAAACAAAGCAGCAAAACTTATGCTTAAAGGATTGATACATACAATATATTCCCTAAATCACTTGTTCAGATAAGCTCCTTCCCTAAGTCCATGTGGGAGTCCATTATCTAAAAGATGACTAAAGTTTGTCCCACAAAACCAATACCCATGAAACAGCCAATAGCTCTTTGAAGACACACTTCACCCCTGTGTAAAACATTTACGTCAAGCCTCTCAAACTGAACATCAGTTACATCTGAAAAAAATTTTTCAGGAGCTTGACAGATACTCAGATGTTGCTCAGCAGTCACAGACAGTTTACTAACAGGAATCAAACAAACTACCTCAAACACTAGGTCAGGTCTTTCTCCATACTGTAAGATACCCAGAATAGGGTCAGTATCACTCTCAGACTGCAAACTCCTCTGTGGAAAAAAGATTTGACTTTTTCTTCTATATTTGTATAGTGCACACTGCAGCGGACCACAGGTTTCAGGAGTTAAATCAATACAAAGTTATAAAACAATTCAACTAATTATTAATAGACTTGGTACTAAATTCTCTGCCTCAAAAAATGGATAAGTAGCTGAATTTAGTGGACAAGCATTTTCTCTAGACCCATCTGACTGTCAAGTAGTATCCTGAAACAATATTTGTCTGAGCAGTTCTGACTCCTGTAGCTTCCTCCCTTTTGTATACAGCCTAAAAAAGCAGAAGCAATCATGTCAACCATTTAACTTTATTTCAAAAAAGTTAAAAAATAAAGCAGGAAAGCCTTAGTAAAACAAAATTTTGTTAGAGAAAGTTATTATTTTAAAATGGTAGTTAAAGATATTCTACACTTTCCAGAGGCCACGTGTTGAACATTTTACATTGTAGGAATATTTCCAAGTTCAGCTTGTGCTTTCCCAAACCAAACAAGACATAAACCACAGAAGCCTGCCCTCTTTTCAGGTTCTGAGAAGATCACAGATGAAGTCGCTTATTATGGTTCCAGCCAAGTAGCATGGTACACACGCACCACCCACCCAGCTCTTCAGACATACCCTCCTATTTGGAGGGAATCCACTGTACTAAGAAACGAATCTTTTTTGGTAAGTTCTGTAATTGCTGCTTTTTCCTATTTACTTTAACGGTCACCATAGTGTTTTATGTTAAGAAGACCATGAAAGAGCAGCCACAGTGGTCTGACATACCAGTTTAAAATAGAGACATTTGGAAAGGAATTGTTCCAGAGGTTCTAAACTGAACAACGTGGATTTCAATCCACTGCTTAAAATTAGCTTTTGTGGTTTGTTTTTAGATATTCCTAGTAAACTCAATCTGGTTGCTCTCTCTTGTTTGGCTTTATTGCACCTAGCAATCTAGGACGCCAATAATAAAAATTTAATTTAAAATATGGCTATTAATGTTCCTAAAGATAGTCTATTACATGAGTAAGATGTGTCACAGGCCTGAAGTCATTCTCCGCATTATTTTTTTTTTTGTCAAAGGACAGTAAGTGCTTGGCTAGGAGTTAAGAGCTCTACATGCTTTTAGGATTAAATAGGCTGTCAGTGTGAAAACTAGACAGGAAGAAAACTTCCAGAGGGAAGGAACTGAACCCTGGAATGTATTTGAATTCCTATTCCATATTTAATGAAAAGAAAACCCCACCAAAGAAAAAGTGTTTAACCATCAGAAGTATCTCACATTCCATTTCTGAAATCCTTGATTAACCTCCATTGTTTACTAATACTAAGTTAATTGGCAAAGTCAGCCCTTTAGTTTCTTTCCAGCAGGAAACCAATTAAATAGATTCAAGAACAAAGCTGCACTACTTTAAAACCAAACAAGAGGAAGGACCACAGTAGCTGGCTGCTGCTTCTCCAAGTGTTGGAACAAACCATTTGTTTAAAAATTGGAGACACAAAGGCAGTGCATCTCTGTTACACCAGTCAGCACAAATTGGAGCAAGAGCATCACAACCTGAGCAAGGGTACTTGGTGGGCTTCAGAGCTCATTTAGGAGGAGAAGATTGGAGCAGAGCAGTGTAGGAAGACCTGACAATACAACAGAAGATGGGAGATTCAGTGTTTCTTTCATCCATACCAACCTCTGTTCTAAATGGAAAATAGGGAAGTTTTGGCACCAGATATACTACACCAGCTGTAAGCCAAGGCAGTGCTACATAAGCTTTAAGCCACTGAAGTCTAATAGCAGAAGTCACGCAGTTGAGTTAATGGGGAGTTTGGGAATATGACTAACAAAGCAACTATGGAAGTAACTACCAGCACATTTGTAGTCTACCCATACTGTAAAAGAACAAAAAAAAACAAACCTCACTATTGAAAGTCTACAGAACACAGTGAAAATGAGAAGGACATGAAGATCAGGAAACATCCAAAACCAAGATTTAAAAACATATAAAGCATAAGCTGGCCACATGGGGCTTCTGACTATATAGTTGTTAGCAAATGAATAAAAATAACTAACCATTTGTAAAAATGCCTGATAAATGACCAAAATCAGTAGGAAAAAAATAGTCACAAAGCAATATAAAAGGTACCAATTATAGTCAGAGAAAAATAATGCTAGAGCAAAAATTTAGGCTGCTGGGCAGAGACCTCCTCTCCCAAGTGCTGGTTGGCCATACAGGTTCTTGCACTTGGGCACAACACTTCAATACCGAGTGACAAACTGAGCTTAGCTTCTAACCATAGATTTGAAGGACCTAAGCTGAGTTGAGGACAGTAGTCCAATACCTGCTAGTGACCTGAAACAACCAGAAGGCCTGTGTTCCTGCAACGCCAACAGTGGTTGGCGACTTAACAGATAGAAAAAGCAGACAAAGTGGTATGTAGTGCACAAGGCAATGTAATTATCCTGTGTCACAGACAGTTTGTACTCTCTCCTGCCTTCTCTACTAATACTCAAATGTTTTCCTCTGGGGATACTCGCTTTGCATTTTGGTTAAAGAAAGCATGGTTGAAAAGCGGGTGTTGGCTTGGAACAGAGGACAGTGAGGTCTGAGAGGGCTCCAAGTTCCTGCATAAGTTTCTTCCATAGCCCCTGAGAAAACTACTTTGCTTGTACAGCTCAGCTTGTGCCTGTGACAGACCAGCCACCAACCTGCTTCCTCCTCAGCCCTGCACTCTATTCTTTACTGAAATGGGAATCAACACCTCAGAATTATGACAGAGACATTAAAAGGACTACTGATTAATATGGCAAGCTAAAAATCAGTCTTTTACCACCGTGGCAAAGGAAAGGGATGAAGCTGACAGGTCCCCTCTCCAAAATGCAGAGCTCTCTGGCAGCTTCATTCCCACTGGCAGTTCTTATCCTGCGGGATGTTTTCATGCCAACCTGCAAATTTTATAGGAAAGTGAAACTGAATTGAGGCATGCACAAAGCAAGCCAGATTTAAGGAAAAAGAAGGAAGAGCTGAATTACTAGCTATGGGGGATGGGAGGAATATCCAGTAATACTGAGATAACAGTAAACACAGAGAGCTATCAATCCGTGCTAGGATCAATATACCAAGAGGAAAATGAAAAACTGATTAGAGATAAAATTAGAAGTTCCACTGTCATGTCTGAATCTAGGAAGGGTCAAGAAAATTTCTCAGATGCTGCTGTAATGAATTTGTGTAAGTTGCATTCAAAGAAGAAGAAAAAGTGGAAGTTCTGCTTGTGAAAGCTCTGGAACTGACTTTGTTATGCAGCAAGAGACCCTTTTGCACAAGACAGACAATTGCTACAAGGACTGGTATGCAGTGGTTGCCTAACTCTTCTCTATGAAAGTCAAAATACACAGCAGCAGTGTCTTGACTTGTGCCTCTTTCCCTAATTCATATATTGCCAGTACATTCCAGCAGATTTAAGTACTAAAATCCTACTGCTTTTCCCTGTCGCTTGATGCATCTGAAGTAGTCAGTGGCTTCTGGTTCCTTGTCACTCATTGAAGAAAATAAAAAAAACTATCCCCAACTCCACTGACTCTTTGCAATCCCTTCTTAACGGAAAAGTCACCTATTAGTTGTACAGAACCTGGAACAAACTGCTCAGAAAGCCAATTTCACATATACATAGAATCTGCACAAAAAGTAACCATTTGCAGTCAGACTTCAGTTCTACAAACTGCAAAAGAAGATGAGAAATAACTCCCATTCAGATTTTCATATATGGTACTACCCCAAAACATCTTATTCAGTCTGAACTTACTAGCAACTAATATGAGGTTTAAAACAAAACCATCACTCAGCAACAAGGAAAAAAAAAAAAAAGAAAAAGCCTCCATTATTTGAAATATAGAAATGCAACCTACAGCTATGTTAATAATACACTAAGTTCTTCTGTAGTTTTAGTGAGTGATTTAGAACTAAGAACTAAAACCTCTGAAGACTAAGAAGCCCTTGCCTGGTTAGAACCATTCCATGTTGCTCTGAACAAGCCACACACAGCACATACAACCAACCAACCAAAGGAATGCAGATGGCTCCAGAATGAGTTGATATAATTTACTTTTTAAAATTCTGCTTACTAAAAATAGTAATTCCCCACCTTCAAACCTTTCTTTGCTATTGAGGGATATTTTTTGTGGACTAAAGCCAATAAATAAGTTTAAGTTTACATCCTGTTTCATGAACTACAATTAAAACCAAACTTTACTTTGCAGCTGTCACCACAGAATGAGTTTGTCACCCCTGTAGTGCAGTTCTTCCTTCTTGTCACAAGCTGAAAAACACTACTCAACTTTTGTTGGCAGATTATATTTATCTTTACTAAATTTCATTTTTGTTATCAAAGTTTTCTATGTTGGACTGAGCCAAGCTGTGCCTTTAGCTACTGCTGCAAGACTTAACAATACAAATTATGAATGGGTCACTGGAGCTAGATGTCACTAACTTATGGTATACTGACTCAGTTATAGAGGTCTCAGCTACCATCAGGGTTAAAGACAGAGACTTAGAAAACATTGTATTTTGCCTTTGCTTCAGATAAAGATTTTGATTGCTTCCTTCCACAGCAGAATGAAGCATTACAACTATTTTAAGGTCATAAACAATGAGAAAGAAATAAACAGCTCCATAAGAAAGCTCCACAATTTCAAGCCAACACACTAGATCATTAGAGAAGAATTTTGCCTTTTACTGGCAAACTCTGACTTTCCCCATCTGCTCCCTCTCTCCCTACTAATGAGCGGGAACAAGCTACATCTATGAAAGCATCTCTAAAGATGACAAGACACACAAGCTTTTCTCTAGATGCTTGGGAAAGATCAGTGAGTTCTGCCACTATGTTCACTATCACACTGACAGCACTGGCAGGCTCTTGCCTGCTAGACGAGGAAAATCAGAGGGCAACACTCCTCTGCTTTGTATTAATAGTCTAAAATATGTATGGTATGTTCTTGTTCGTTACACAAATACCGCATGATCATCCGTATGCCACAAATATTTTCCAATACAGACCTCTGCCAGGATATGCTTCATTTCAGTAATCCTTCAGAGCCATTTCAGTGAAATACAGTTGGCAGGCAGCAGAAAGATTCAAAAACTCAAGGCACATTTCAGCTATGTATGTGCACAATATGTCAGAGCTGGCCTCACACTGATCACAAATGATCATAGAAGTCCACAGTTGTTTCACATTTGCCAGAACAATGACACTACACTGAGGTTTCTACTTCTTTAAGAAAAAAAAGAAAGACCAACTCTGAATGTTTTTCCAAGAAACTGGACACAGGTCCTCAAAGTACTTTACTCACAGTTTTCCCCTTGTGTTTCAGAACATGGGATATAGTGTCTGGAGAGGTTTGAGGATCTTTAGAAACACATCATTAGAAAACTAAACAAATGGGGAAGTGAGAGCAAGCTGCGCTGCTCCTAAGAAACATGGTGGGGAATGGGTGTAGAGGCAGAACACTATGCCTAAAGGCATGGGACTCTCAGGGATAGTGATGAAGACCTGAGGCTAACAGACCTTTGCTTATTTAGCTTTGCACATGGAGATGGGGTCACTTCCCGAATACACATGTGAAATGCTGGGGTTTCAACCCCAAGCCCCAAATTAAGGCTGACATATGGGTGATTCCCACAGCCCTTCACAAAGGAGGGTTGAGTTTGCCTTTAAGCTTCCCTCCAGGGTGCGGCCTTGCAGGGAGAGCCATTAGGTAAAGGAGCCCCAGGTGTCCCACATTAAGTAACCAAAGGGCAGGTGTCCCACTCGGGGATAAAAGCTGGGACCACTTGCAGGCAGGGGCAGTGTCTGTCTGTGAGGTGGATGCACTTTGTAGAGTTCCCTATTGGGGAAGGACCTCCTGCCTCCATGGAACGGCTCCAGTCAGGTCTGGCCTTTGTAAACGTGGGCTGTGTAGAGATTTAGTGTGTGGCTTCCTTGGTCTTATGTGTTTGGGTTGTTGACTCGGTTGTCTCCCATCCCTTCTATGGGAAACTGCATTTCACCATTTATTCCACCCGTTGTTAGTTGTGCAGTGTCGTTGTTGGGGGTCAGTGGGATTGATGTTGATTATGTATAATCTGACTTGTTTGTACCCCCAGCGATCACCCATGTACTGACCCTTTTGTATCAAATACAATTTGGTTATTGGTTCATCTTTATGCTGGCTCTGTCCTTTATGCTAGGCCTGATAATTGCCAAAACACACATGATGCAGGCTAATGTAAATGACACAGGAATTATTTAAACTAAAACCACATCATTGACTGCAACTACAGATACATATAAACCTGCCATTGTCCATTTATTACAGACATTTTCTTTAAGTTTCTTAAGTATCAGAGATGCATTATATGTTTACATTACAGCTTTCCAACAGTAGGGGGAACAGAAATACTGATTACTTGTAAGATCTAAGTTTATGAAAGGAATTATACTATCTACAGCCCAAATTGTGAGGGACCCAAGAAATCCTTTCCTTTTAAATCAAGTAGTTAAAATAATTAAAAAAAAAAAAATGGAACTGCAGAATTGTGTTTTTTGAACCTCAAGTTGCTTTTTAAGCAAGAGATATGGAAAACAATATCACAAACATATTGGTTTTAAATTCAATTTAATCTCCCTTCCTTCTTGCCCCATTGTTTTTCTGCTAGTAAAAGATGCAACAACAAAGATTTTTTCAGTACTAAAAAAGTAAGCAGAAAACAATCCCAGATGAATATGATTTCAACAAGCTTTACCATTAAACAGTACTTCTTTACACTAAGACATGTTACTCAAGCTGAGCTACTAAAATCTCAACACTTAAATTCAAGCCAGTGATGGCATGATTATGTTTTCTTCACAAGAGGCTTTTTATGTGATCAGATAAAGTCAAGCAAGAACATCATTAAACTTTGATAATTAAGCCAAGAACATGAGTGTCAAAGGAAAGGAGAAAAATAAATTAAAAACCTGCCAGTCTGTAAGTATATGCTTTTCAATACTATTTCCAGAATATGTATGCATGCAAAAGTGGCATTGCTTAGGAAAATGGAAAGCTACCAACAGCAAATCATGAGCTCAGGCAAATGAAGAATCTAAAGATGTCATTATTTCTGCATATAGCCATGTATTAGAGTAAGCATAATGCAGCACTTTCAGCTCTAATGATATTTACAGGATGATCTTTCCTAAACAATGGAGAAATGGATAAACTATTTAAACAGAATTTTTACTGCCTTCTAGAAGACAAGATGATAAACATGTGCTAATTTTTTTTTTTTGGAAATACATTTAGCAAGTATATCAACTATTTACTATGGAGTACATATAGATCTATGACCATGTTAAAAAAACACCCACTTTTTTGTTATCATACTTCCTTATTTGGAGTATGGATTTGCTGTTGTTTAAAATAGAAAATGTAGTATTGTGGGACATTAAACTATTAAATCAAGGACCATACATCAAAGCAGAACAGGCCGTTATAGAGATTTAAATATAGATATTATATATATGTTATATAGAGATACAAAAATAAAAGCCTAGCAAACCCATTTTAGATAGTACTGTAAAACTGTGCTTCAAAGACAGTTATCAAAACTGTATCAGAACAAGTCTCCCTCTGCACCTTGGACTTTCTAGGAAGTAAACTAGAATGCAGATTTTGTTGTTTTCCTACATTTATATGGTAAATGAACCAATCCTTTTGATTCCAGACCTCCATAATCAAAAGCGAACTCTTGACAAATTCCTTCCTGTGTAGTAGTTTGGGCTCTGTGGTTTTGATTTTTCTGGGGTAACAATACAGCAATTTGAAAGATTATAAAACCCATCTCTCAGGCACTTCCCCCGCACCCCCAAGCTCCTGTTGACATAAGAGTCCTATGAAAGAGTGGCTGCGTTGGGAACTGCATCTGTCTGTGCCCAGGCCAAGAGTTGTCAAGACAGTCAAGGCAAACGCCTACCACAACAATCTCTCCTTTGTCAGTCACAGGGATCTCATGAGAAAGCACCAACCAGTCTAGGAATTTGGCTCAAAGTAGTGTTAGACAAGTCAAAGACAAAAAAAATAGGGTCAGATTTTAGATTGACTGTATAAAACTGAACTAACAGTTCTGTTCTGTCCATGAGCTTTTAAAATTGTGTGGTGGTGCAAGTGGTCTTAGTGAAGACAGACAAAATTCAACATTTAATCCCTTCTACTCTCTGCACTCAACTGGCTTAGTTTTTACTTATCTTGGGAAGATTAATCCCATTGCACGAGGGTTTTTTTTCCTTATGCAACAGATTTCTGAGCCTAAAAAAAAAAATTCATTTTACTATCATCTTACATAGCTGCACCCCCCATGATCCAGAACTTCAGGAAAACATACTCTGTTTGGATCACAAATTGTACCCAGCACTAGGTTCAGGGCCTCCTCGTATACAAAACGAACACTGAACTACAACAATTTTCAGTGAACTTAATAAAGCATTACTAGAAACTGTACCAGGAAAACATACATACAAAACCACAAGCAAAGCCCACTACTCTGAGAAAAATGTCTGCAGGCAGAGGATTTTAATAAATTAGATGAGATGCCAGGGAAGAGAAGAATTCAGAACACAGCAATTGGCAGGAGTCCTACTCTATACTATTTCATATTTTCAGGTTTATCCAGTGCTATTTCTGAAAGAGAAATCATCAGCTCAGCTCCTTTCTAATGAATACTCAGAAAACCTCAAACTGAGTATGTAGATTTTTAACATAAAACCTGTACTTCATTAGCAAATCTAAAAAATGCAGCTTGAAATTAGTTTATAGCCAAATACACAAGATTCTGGTCTTCCTTAAGTTTTAAACAACATGCCATTTAAAAATACTTGTAATTATTGAAGAATGCATTAACCTTTGGAACTTCTAAAAATGAGCATTTAATTCTTGCAACATTCTCATCCACCACTGGTTTTCATTGGGGGAGAGATGTGATATGGAAAAAGTATCTACCATACTTCTAGGGAAAAAAAAAACAACCAAAACCAAAACAAAACAAAACAAAACAGTAGTTAAAGGAATGACCTGAGTTCAGGCAACCTTTACTTGAACAAGCTCATATATATATATATGTGCACTGTAGCATTCTAGGCTACTGATCAGTTATTCAGCCAACAGTTATGTCACCAAAAAGAGGTTCCCTCCTCCCTTTTTGCACATCCTCCTCACTTTTAACCTTCCCCTCCTACTTGCTTCTTTGCCACAAATCCTACTTGAAAAATTAGGAAATCTGACAAAATTGTGTTATTGCTCTCTTCTCACATTCTCTTGAGATTTTAGGAGGGGAGAAAAAAGTGACAAACAAAATCTATTTTCATTATGGTATATCTGCTTATTTTATAAGAAAACATCTTCCTGGAGCTTAGGGTCAGAAGGACTGTTGGATGCATTACCTTGCTGATCTGAACAATCACAAATTATTACCCATTTCCCAAGTACCCTGAAAGCAAGACAAGTAACTTATATGTGCCTAACAGATACTGCCCAGACATAACCTGCCTTGGGCCGGACACCTCAGGAGATCTCCAGTGGTGGAAAGGGTAATTTACTGGTTTGCAGAGCCACAGCCATTCACCTGCTTTCCATTTAGATCTTCAGCCAGTGGTTCTGGTGCTGTAAATGGTACCTCTCGTACTGCTAAATGGAAGTAGGAGGAAAACAGAAAAAAGGAAAGTAAAAGAAAGTACAAGATATTTCCTTGTCAAGGCAGCTAAGATGCTCAGTCTCTTCTCATACTGTCAGGGTATGGTTAGTCTTTAAACTGCCTGCAAACTCCTTTCCTACAGTTCTACCACAGATGTTTTCCAGTCCTTCTGCCAGCCCTTCTTCCTTAGCACAAAACTTGTCCTGGCGAGTACTCTCAGTCATTGCATCAGATTCATCTGACTCGGGTGTCTCCTGACCTTTCTTCCTCTTAAAAAATCGTGCCCTTGCCAGCACCACTCAGCACTTCACTAACTGCTCCACCAGCACTGCCTTCTTGGGGCCCTCTCTCCCACTTCTATCTTTCAAAGGCAGGAGGGATCCTGAGGAAACAATTCCCTTTTTATCAGCGGCATTTGTCTCTCCTCCAATTTGCTCCTGGGCAATTTCTTCCAGCCACAAAAATGCAGTTATCTTCTCTACAGAGGGACCTCACAGGTTTATGTCCTATTCCAGGCCTCTCTCTCCTTATCCAAATGGGAAAATTCAGTCCTCCTCTCTGACATTTCCTTAGAGATACCCAGCGACTAGGTTAAGCTCTACACAAACCTCTTATCTCCCCTCCCACACAAGGCTTTCCCAAGAGGCTCTTCCTTGATTAGCCAGCATTCTGCCAGTCCTCCAGCCTGCAGGCTGATCATTATATTCAACAACCTATATGTCTAAATCATGTAGAAAGAAGATGCATAATATACAAAAAATGCAGTCTTTTCCTTCTGATCTGAAAGACAGCTAAAATGTTCATCCAGGCACTCAAGATCTTTTTCCTTTCCTTAGGCTTCAACAAACAAAATTCAGCTTTGAAAAGTATTTCTGAAGGGGCATAAGCAATGGTCATCTTCACCACATGACACCTTGCCATTTCAACCCTTTTCTGCTATTTAATTCATGTAAAAAACCCTAAACTCCTTCTCTGTAATTTTAATAACCTTCTCAGGCTGTTTTATCTTGATAATTTTTTACCAGTGTTCAAGAGCCAGCTGCCTACTTCTGATCAGCTGGTGACATTGTCCTCCATCACCAACATAGCAATCTATGTCACAGAGATGGACCTGGCAGATCAATCCATTGACCCGTTTTATTTAGGCATTTGTCTCTGGATGAGATGAATTCTGTCCTGAAACTATCTGGACAGGTATCCAATAATTACAAGTAAGACAAATACAGGGACAGAAAAAAAAAAAAAAAAGCTGCTCACACTCCACACTTTCCATGTTAAATCACTACCAGGAATTTTTTTCACCACTAATAATTCTTGCAGCTCTTTTTCTATACCTCCTGCAGGTTTTCCAAAGACCTTTTAAAGATGTGAAAACTAGAACCAGATACAGAATTTTAGTATTACTATCATTAATACTGTGTAGAGAGAAAAATGTTTCTTTTCTATATCCCATCAGCCAAGAATTAAATTAGCCCTCTCTCCTCTCCCTGCAACAGTGCACTTTGTAACTTAAAGGTCTGTATCCAGCCTGATCCCTAATACTTTTAGCAGAGTTGCTGCCCTCCAGGATGCAGTCTCCCATGCTATGGATGTCCAGAAAATTTGTCATTGAGAAATCTGACTGCATTCACCCTGCATGCCTACCTTTGGTTTACTCATCAAAAAGAAAGAAATCATTCTCTGTGACTTCTTAGTTATTAAAATCTGGGAATGACAGACTAGTAAACAGCATAACTGGTGCCTTTTTCTTTTAAGTTTACAAATGAAAACTGTTAAAAGGTATCTGGTCTAGGCCCAGTCCTGGAGCATCTTGATTCCTAGTTTATTTCCCACAGACATCTACTTGTTTATATTTTGCAGTCAGCTGCCACTCCATTCACTCTGCATGCTTCTGCTGACATGCTGTAATGGTTTCCTCAACAAGAAAGCTCTATTGTACAGAACCACAAGCTGACAGGCAGAACTAGGAAACCTGTGTCAGGCTCAGCACAGGACCAGTGACAGATGCAGAAAGAAAGGCTGTGGGATCTGCACTGTATTTGTGTGACAGCCCATGGTTCATCTGTTTTTTCTGACGACCAAGAGCAACTAGGAGCCATGAATCACTGAAAAACTCACCTCCCTCTACTTCATCCTGTCAGAGCTGATGATGCAGCTGACAGTCCAACAGCCACAGGGACCAAGGACAAAAGCTAAAGGACACATAGGGAAGAGGATGAAGTTTGACAGGTTACATGCACAAGAGGAATTTTAGCTTTGGATTCTCACCTTTACTTATAGTGGTGACAGTGTATGATTATGCAAAATGGGATGTCCTCACCAGACTCTTTAGCCTTGTCGGGAGACTGCATTTCATACAGTCCTACCCTGTCACCCCTACAGAAAGAGGGAAGAACCACAGGGTGAAAGATGAGATCCCTCAGCATCAGCAGTTCCCGCAGCAGCCAGGGACACACCACACTCATCAAAGGGAAATTCTGCTGTGCAAGGTATTTATTTACATGCCACAACCAAACCAAAGTCCTGTGATCCCTGTGCCAGGGAGGTTACAGAGTTACACCTTGAAACACTTAGGCAGAACTGAACTGTTTAGTGATGAGAGAAGTGCATACAAGCTTTGGGTAACACTCCTTGCTGTTCAGTGCCAGCGTAACTCCACTGTCATTCAAGCCAGGAGGTGAAATTCCCATGGACTTCCTGGAGTCTAAAGGTACGGCCTGCCACAGTCCTTCCCCTCCTTCCCTCACGTTTACATATCCCACATAAATTTCTCTTGGGAAGTGTTATTCAGATTACCACAGCTGAACAGTTATTTGTCTGGCTGGTTCATGACAATAAGGTGCCTTTTTATCAGATCAGATGTGAGAAGCTCTTTAAAAGGCTTTTTACAGAAAGCAGCTACATGATTTCCTGAAGACAAAAAACCTCAAAGCATAGTGATAAAAGGGATTTTAATAGATCCCTTCATACTAATACAGGAGATACTGTGTGCTGAAAACAGGGAAATACATTACATTGTTAACATGAGAAGTCAGAAGATTTAATTACTAGGTTTGCTTTGAACCTGACAGCTATTACTACTCTAGTAATTCCTAGATGCACTTGCAAAAGCCTTGTCGTTTTAGACTTCTAAGAAGGGGTGGTCTTAACTTGGATTTAACTACCAGGATTACCATAATATGTGCAATGGGAAAGCACATGCAATTAAGCCTTCATGAGAAGACAACTCCACACACACACGCCCCTGATCATTAAAAAGTTGGAATGGAAAATGTCTTCCCTGTCTTCCTGTGAAGAACAAACAATCAAAATCTACTGTTAACATAATGAAATCAGCATTTCATATCTATCTTACTAGAGAAGGTTTTCTAATCCTTCCAGATGCAGTAAAGTTGATGAAATATCCCTACAGGAAGGGAGATGTAGTCATGTTACACCACTTTGCACAGTCTTAACACTGTGTAGGAAAAAAAAAAAAGTGTTTTCCACATGGCTTGAAAGTCTAGTTTCTTCAGCAAAAATATTAAAATCATTTGACTATGATTTGGATGGAAATACCAAGTGGTGTAAAAATTCTAGAAAATTTCTATCCATCCCTCAGACATGTATGAGAACATAAATCCATTTTTTAATTACTCCATTTACAAATATTTTGTAAAGCTATTGTTCATTTGAAGTACTAGAGAGAAATTAAACAGGAGTCTAAGGACAGGTTCAGCCTGACCTAGAATTCTACGCAGATTTAATCTGACCTCATTTTGACAGTCAATCACAAAGGGACCAGAGAAGCTGCTGCTCATCTGTGATACTTCGAAACACACAAAGTATTTGACTGGAAAAAAAGGTAGTATTTTTTTTATGAAGTAAATTTTCATTTTCATTTTAAATGCCCTAGATTCCTATTCCTGCAATCCTGAAGCACCTACGCTCCCCCTTGAAACCCGAGCACACAAGACATTGACTGGGTGAAGAGAATCACACAGGCTAACTCCTTTCAGGCCACAAAATGTCTGCACAGCACATGACAGAGGTACAGAGGTTAACAGAGGTACAACTGCGTTTTGTATATAGTACAGCCAGATGGACAGACTTGGCAATGACTTGATCACTGCTGACTGGCACTAAGCTACACAGCAAAACCAAAGGCAAAATAGAAGGCAAGAAAAAATTGATATAACTGCCTTATCCCAAAGCATACACTACCTATATCCCTGGAACTTTGCTGGAGCACTCCCCTACACCTGTTGGATTAGCACTGTGCAGTGACTGTCAGTCCTCTTCCCCTGTATCTTGTGTTGCATCAGCATATTTACAAAAGGTGCTGTATCAGTTGAGAGGACTATGGTCCTTTAATGGGAAAGGGAATTAGATACTTAATTTATCTTCAGTTTTCTGCCTCAAGTTTCCCATGTAGCCTCAAAACCAAGCCAACCAACATCCCCTTACACACAAAGAACACAAGAGAGTGTAAAAGAAGATGAGGATGATCCAAGCAAGAATTGTCAGGAAGGAGAGTACAGCTCTGCATACAAGGTTCACAGTCCCTTCTCTGTGTGCTCATCTACAGCATGGCATGCAATGCTGTAATTCATAATACCACAGTAGTCAAAGGCCCCTATTCAGCCTGGCTGCCTCCATGGCTGACACCAGACAATCCTCCAAAAAGGTTCTTAAATAACTCCCATCTTTCTTGTCATACAGTACTCATTTACTGACAACCAAGTCTTTACACATTAAGAGTTCATATACTTTCAAGATGTACCATCAGATGCCCAATACTTGTTTGTTTTGAGATAGATTGCCCTGAAACCGCTCTGCATTTGTGTGTTTTGCATATGTGGTACTTCCCCAAAATAGATGACATCTGCCAAAGCATACTGCATTAAGAAAAACATATTTATATTATTCTTTTCTGAGGAACTTGTATCTTGTTTTCTTCGATAGTTCCATTATATTACTTAACTGTTAACATCCATAGGAAATGTCAACATTCAAAACCCTCAAGTATTTTTGGAAATAATTTATGCAAAGTATCCCTATTTCAAAATATCCTCATTTCCTTGTTTCAGTGTACTGAATGGCTGCTGAGTAGGAAGGAAAAAAATGAAACTGGAGGAGGCTCTTTGTATTATTCTTATGAAAAGTAACTTGTTTTAGAGAAATATGAGAACAGTATATTTAGAAAAAAGTTCTCTTGCAGACTTCCTATCACTGTAGGTATATCTTATTTTTAAATGGAAGGAAACACCTCAATTAAAGAGAGAGTCAATTTGGCATTGAGACTCCCTAAGCATATAATGATGGAATCACAGAAGATACTGTTATCATGAAGCCCTCTTGAGCATTTACAAATGCATCAAAACATGATGTGCTTATATCTGATGTATTAAAAAATAAGATGTCCAAACCAAATAGGAACATAAGTCTTTTAAACTATTTCTTATTGTCATGTTACAGCATTTACCATTTTCAAGTACTAGAGTTCTGAATATCTCCACTGAGTGGAAATAAAGGTCTGATGGATGTCTGGGAGGGATCTCATTGGAGAACCTCTGATTTTCTCCCACTCCAGCACTGGAACCTTTGGACAGCAGACACAGACTTTGGGTAACCTGAAACGTCTAAGCTCAGGTCTACACCTTCTATAAAGAATATTTCCCACATGTTTCTTGAAGACCTACTTGCTGATGGTCAGATACTAACGTTCTCCAGCCCTTCAGCAACTTTCAAGAACACAGATACTTTCTGTCTTCCCAAACACCACCTCCAAATACCTTTTTAGAGGCAAGCCATTCACTTTTAGCTTCATGTAGTGCTCAGTAAGTCCTTTAAGTTGCTCTCTTCCATCAGACAAACATTGACCCCACAGCCTTGCTCTGTATGTGCTGGTTTTCCCCTCCTGGAAGGCAGGCAAGCAGTCTTCAATGTGAAGGAATGAGGCATTTTGACTTGCTAACAGTTTTACATGGTCCTTGAAGTAATGCAGACAGCTACATAGGGAAAAGATAGGGCTGCTAGTTCTAAAGCAATTAAGTCATACTTAAAGGTTATTTTCTTCATTTGCTTCAGATCCTCTCCCTGCACCCTCACCCCACTCCCAGATTAACAACTTTTTAGCATAACTCACAAACATTAAAGAAACAAAACCCAAAGTCCATAAAACATTTATCAGAAATTTTTAAACTAGAAAAGATCTAGACCTTGTCATAAACCAACAGATTTCCACTGTCTTTTAAGCCTACTTTCCTCAAGTCTCTAACTATATTCTTTTTTTTAGGAAAAAAAAAAACTTATTTTTTCATATCAAATTCCAGATACTGTGAATTCTTCAAAACATCTATAACCAGCAATGCTAGATAATTCTCATGTCACCCATGTTAAGGGAGTCACATGACAGTTCCCTTGGTATTGAGAAGACAAGTGGATTTTCATGTTAGTCAAGGTGATTTTGACAGGACATCCTGATGTGCACATCCACATATTGTTTTACCCTGGCACTCTCCCAAGTTGTAATTTTACTAACACTATCCAGGGTAACACAAAAACTGTTTTGTTGGGTTTTTTCTTTGGTTGTTTGTTTTGTTGTTTTTTTTTTTTTAAAAAAAGGCACCATCTTTACCCTTCTTCTACAGTTCAAGATCAGAATTAGTTGATACTACAGTGAGAAATACACAGTTATTTCAATGAAAAAAATGGTTCAGTCTCAAGGGATGAGAAATGAAGCTGTATGAGAAAAAAAGCCAAAGTGAGAGGAATAAACAGACAACCTGAATAACCCTACTGCCCTTCCAGCGATCCCTCCTGAAGCTGACGCTAGCAGTACTGTACCATTTTTCTGTTAGGCAACATCACTATTACTAGCGCAATGAGAGGACATGATGGTTTGACTCTTCCTTAGAGTGGCAGCTATGTTGAGTCATCCCATCCAAAAGCAACACTTCCCACTAAGTAATAAGGACAAGCCTGCAGACCAGTACAGTAGAATCATGGAGAAGAAAACAAAACCAAACCAAATAAAACCCAAAAAAACCCTTTCAGACAAGAAACAAAGTGATCTTCCCAAGCAAGAGCAGTCCTTGAAAATACATTTAACTAACTATAATAAAGCTCCATAGCAGTAGTCTAAATCAAAAGGCAGGGAACACAGCCATAAACATTATATTTCATCGAAATCTGTGAACTTCAGCTGTTTAAGGAGCTAATGGAAATGTGAAGTGACTGGTGAAAATATTTAGCACTAACTGACAGTTTGCTAAAAAGACTATCACACTCTTTGGATTATGAGTTGTCTAAGGCTTTGTCATAACTTGATTTTAAGCTAAATATCTAACAAACTGAAGATAGAACTACATTGCTGTTCCCTCTGAAGTGAGATTTTTCAAAGGCGATGTCAACCTAGAACAAAAGATGAGAGAAGTGGGTTATCACCCTACTAATGACTCTTCACAGATGCAAAGGGGACAGTAAACCAAGTAAGAACTATACGTTTCATCCTCAGTAACAATCACTGGTAAAATATTTGAAAATGGATTTTCAGAAATAAATGTATGCAAAGTACATGGTTGATGCTGCTCCAGTGGGACATCACATAACAGAAGGAGACGGCTATGGGAGGTTACATATTCTGAACACCACCAGAGCTGATGCCCAGCGATGACAGTGATTTGATGCGAGCCAAGTTCCAGCAGCATTTGCTCAGGCAGGCAGCAGAGGTGTGAAACTGCAGCAGAGAGAAGGATGAACTCCCACTGTGGACAACAGGTCCCTCAGAGCCATATGGATCCAAAGTACAGGGCACAACCGAACAGACATGCTGGAGCCAACAACAGCATGGAGAGGTGCCAGGGTGAGCAGCACTGTTTAGTGCAAGCCTCACACAGCACAAATGCTCCTAGCATAACTTTTCCCAAGGCCAGGGACTGTCACATCACAAGATAAACAAACTAGCTTGGAGCCTCAAACTTACACTCTGCAGGTGAGTATGAACAAATGAAAATCCATGAATTTATAAAGCTTTTAACTGTTTAACCTTAGAGCCGCAGATTAGATCATACACACTGCACCCTTAGGAAGTGGTCACCATCAACACATGTAGCCACGACAAAGTTCACCGCCATGTTGTGCTTAACAGTCTTTACAGATTTCACCTCTCTGATGAATAGGAACAGGTGCCTGGTCTGTTTTACTTGCAGCTTACCTGAGGCACAAGGGCTATGACCCCAGCTTGGTGTTAGGAGCAAGCCAGAGCCCAGCAAGCTCCAATTCTGGTCCCGAGGATAAGCTGAAACCATACCTCAAGATGCAATGGGCACCAACAGCTCATCTGAGCTGGCACATGTATCCCACAGCTATGGCTGTAGTTATCGCACCTCTCCCAGCTTTCCAGCTGCAGTTAGTGAAACCTAGTGGATGCTGTTACTACATCTTTGCTAGAAAGTCAGACACACAACTAGTAAACAATGATTAAATTACTAGGTTGTGCTTGTGTCAAAGTAGAGAGAGCGGTCATCTGCAAACCTGTCAAAATCTAAGATGTCAAAAAATATCAGAAGTACAAAGACCTCAGAAAAAAATTGGAAAGCTTTATTGAGTTGTGGGTTGGGTTTTTTTTATTTAAATATGGACCGCCTCTCCACAAATCTAACATCTTACACATTTCTCAATGTGTACATTTGGTCATCACTTTTTCCACAAAAGAACTGACAGCACACAAAAGCAAAAGTAATGCATTATTAATCTGAAGAAAGTAGGTGTAGGTGTTCTCTTCTCTGGGCTACACATGTATGACAAGAAATACATTATACCTGAAGGTGATTGTACAACATTAATTAAAACGGCATGAAGAAACAAACAGAAGACCATCAGATGTATTCAACAGATATCAGTGTGCAAAAGTGATCAGCTAATTGAAAGGATCACACAGGATTATGTTTATGCAAAACAAATACAGATGAGAAATATAGAAATAAGACTGAACTGTTTCAGTTCGTGTTCTGTCAAGTAACATTCTCCATTCAGGCAAAAAGCTTTATACAAGACAATTACAAGAATCCTAAAAGTTTCTGAGTGACTAAAGAATTGCTATTACAACACAAAATTAATTTTTAAAAGAGTTAATTATTTTAACAAAAGGGAATTCACACAAGCAGAACATTATTATAATATATGAAGAATGCTATTAGAATATAATGTTTAAAAAGATGAAGAGCCTCTCCTTTCTCATCATGCACTTTCTGCAGTATTATAAAGCAATTTGGGACTAAAGACTAAACACTTGCTCCTCCTCCATATTCAAAATTGTTACAGAAATACCCACAGAGGAAGTAACAGTCTAATTTGAGATAGGGTCAAAAAATAGGAACACAATACAAATTGATTTGTAAGCAACTGCGCCAGCAAAATCCAGTTTCCTAGGAATGTGTGTCAAAGTTGGAAAAGTTCAGACTGCAGTCTCTCCTTCAGCAGGCTTCTTTCCATCTGCCTAGTCTGCCTACTGCCAGAAAACTTGCAAGGTTTATTGGAGATAAGCTTCTACCTCTCTCACAAATGCAACTGGAATTGGTCAAAAGGTTTGAAAGTTATTGAGAGCATGAGACAGACATTAACAGAGTTGCACATAATGTCTATTTTTTCAGAAAACCAAGCTAAATATATATGTACTGACTGCAAATATCTTGGTCTTGAATTTGCAGTTGCTGTTACAACGTTACACTGAAGACATAAGCCTGACCATACAAGTCAGAGCATCACTCTCATTCCATCTGGATAGAGGTATTTCTTAATACAGGTATAGAGAGATTAAAGGAAAACTATTTCCTTAAGTAGTCATAGAAGGAAAACCAGAGTTAAACAACATTCACTTTCCTCCTAAAAGGACATAAACATTGTCTAAATCAGCAGGTGTAGAAAAATACAATTGCCTTAAACAATATGGTATGACCCCTCCTGCCATTCCAGGGAGGAAGCATTTGGGCAGAGAGTGTGCTCTGCACACCCACATCACCCCACCTAGCTGGTGTACAGGTCACTGTGGGTAGGCAGCCCTGCCTGAAAAGCGTGCATTCCTCCTGGGAGGGCCTGATGCCATGTAACAACACCCCTGAGTACCTGGTAACAGTTGGCTGTTTCCCAAAAGTCCTTCAAGCAAGAGCATCTGGCTGTACTGCAGTCTCAGGGCCACAGCAGACCCACCACCCTGAGTTACTCTTGGGATCACACTGCATGCGTAGCTTCAGCAGTCATCTATCAGGTTCATCTATGGTAGGTACAGAAAAAATGATCTGCCAGAAAGATCCTTTTAAATATCAGAAAAAGTTAAATAGCTCCATGTTCCTCATAGAATCACATGGGTTAGAAGGGGATCTTTGAGAATCATCTAGTTCAATGATCCTGCCATTGGAAGTGTTCAAAAGCAGGCTGAATGGGGCTTTGAGCAACATGATATAGTGAAGGATGTCCTTGCCCCTGGCAGGGGGATTGGACTGGATGACCTTTAAAGGTCCCTTCTAAACCAAAGCATTCTGTGATTCTATGATCAACAACAACCCGGCTTCCTTGCCACTTCTGCTGCCCCACCAGGAACAGGCTGCACAGTTTGTGCATACCAATTACCTGCAACAGGAACAGACTACTCTGAGTCTGCATTACTTGACAAAATGAAAGCTTCATTATCAGTATATCGAAATCTGTAGAAGATGCTCAAAGGCAATGTGCTGAGAAAAAGACAGACACCACAACTCATAATAATGAGTGCTTCAGGAAAGCCAGTGTAGGTGGAACAGCATGCGATCACTTTTGACAGTTCTGCCATATCTGCCCCCTACCAGACATTGTTTAGAGAACTTAAAGGGTAAAAAAAAATATTTTTATATATAACATTATAGCACTTATAAAAATTATATATAAGCTACTTTAGATAGATATACACACAACTATATATAAAAGGAGATTAATATCTGTGAGATGAAGAAATCCACACATGGTTCCCATTCTATGGATTCTCACCAGCAATAAAACATGAAGCAGACTGTCTGGTAAACAGCAATAGCAGAAATAATGAGCATAGGAAGAAGTTGATCATGTACAGGTTATGGTGGGCCAATAATGGATTGTTGCCTTAGTATGTTTTCCTAAATTCATCTTCATATTCTTTACTAGATAAATATAAGCCCTCCACAAGGGCTGGATGCATACAACAGTTGTTCAGGTATTATCCAATTCTTATGCTGCATACAACCTATTTACTAAAGGCCAGAGTTGAGATGAAGGCAGGTCAGCTGAACTTTCTCCAAGAACCACAGCGATGGCTTTGACAGATTGTAATTCATAGTGGAGGTTTATGATAACAGGAAATAACCCCAATACTCCAGAAACAGAACAGTCAGTAAAATTTCCAAGTTAAAGTCAAGAGTAAATATAAAGACTCCAAAGCTTGGGAACCCAGCTGCTCACAAGCAAAGCAGTGATCCCTGTGAACAAAGTTGAGCATTTCTACATAGTGAAGAAAAATTATGCCTGAACCTGATAAGCTGCTGTTTTCCAGACAACCTGCAAGACCCATCTTCACTCCCAAGTATTTCAGATGATCTTCTGGATACCAAGCAGTACAAAAAGGTTATATTAAGTAAGCTTCAGTCCATTTCTTCAATCATAAGTCATTTCTATTCAATGCAAACAGGATGTAGTTGTATTAAACTGCCATAGCGGTACCTAGAAGATAACAGCAAAGTATTTTAATGCAACAAGCTACCACTCACTATTCTTTGAATAAAAAGATGGAAATGATGCTGTAAGGAGGAAATAACATTGTCTTGCCAAGACAAGAATCATCTGATGAGAATTTTTTTTCTCACAGTAAATAAGACTACCAGACACACTGGTTCACTTTCACTGTTCCTCATTTTCTTCAGCCTTCTTGAGTAAGGACATTTTATGGTGTCACCACCATAAATAGCACCATCAGCAAACAATCAAGCTATTTGAAAACGCATTTTCTACTACCACTGCCAGCTTCAGTATCCATTTACTGCACACACAGAAAAACCTGTAAGCATTTCTGATCTGATTTGATTATGAAATAGAAAAATCATTCTCCTCACTTTGCAGAAGGCAGCTAGAAGAGCAAGTGTATTTTCAACAGCTCCTCCCAGCCATCAGAAGTGAAAAATAGAAATTATCATTATGAACTTTTTGTCTGATCTCCTTCAAAAGGTCAGGGAAGAATGAATATTATGAGCTCATTTTTGCAAAGCAGAACAGAAAAGGATCCTGTCTTATAAAAAGAACAGCTGACCACAGCCTAAGTTAGGCACACCAGAATTGCTAAACCATTCAAACTGAGTGGGGGGTTGGTTTATAATTGTTTTCCATTTCCTTTTTGTAACTTAAGACACAAAAAGCAACACAGTTAAAAGCAAATTTCCTCATCAAACCATAGATTAACTCAACTGCCTAACTATTAATACTACTCCACAGGAAACATAGTGAGAAATATAACAGGTTCTCATTCCCCTGCCACATGAGGTCTCTAGGAGAGAAAAGGTCTACGTGCACAGATCAAACTGTGGGATGATCAGAGTTATTTTTCCCTGAATCTGCACTGGGAGGGCAAACAACAGTTTTCTGCCAGCCTATGAGAGCATTCTTGTAAATACACCAGATACACTGAAGCCATTCATACCCCCAGTATGGCACTGCAGCCAAAACTCATGGTTAAGACAGCAGCCTTGTCCTTTGGCTTAATTGAAAGGAAAGTTGTCAGAAGTTACAGAAAAAACCCAAAACATAGAAAATGTGACAAAGACTTGGAATGTAGTACTGGAAAAAGTGTTAGAAACAAAAGCACTTAAGCAAATACATAATCTTTTTTTCAAAAAAAAAAATATTGCCTTAAAATATTGAAATATGCAAAATCGAGATTGTAAGAGAAGCTAATTTATAATACTGTGCTTTAAGGTCAAAAATCTACAATAACTGTTTGCGGATAATAATCACATGATTTGATCTAGCAGCTCCTAGAATAGGAATCAGGGTGATTTAGAAAGGAGGAGAAAAATCAACCCTTTCTTTTATCTAAAGGATGGTTCATTTGGATTGAAACATCCCTCGTTGTACATTGTTATTTCAATAACAGATGGTTTGTCCCCCTCATGAACATGATACAGATTGCACAAGAAGAGGATAATGAGACATGATGACCAGGAAAAAGAAGGGAAAAGGAATAAAACTCCATCCTGAGAAAAAAAAAAAAAAAAATCTTGCCTTTTTCAAGTAGCTCCTAAGAAAAAGCAAATATTTTCACCACCACCCCCCTCTTCTCACTTGATCTTGTGTCTGTCAGGCATTTAACAAAGTTCATCAGGTCCCTTTAACTGATGCCCTAACATTACCGGGAGACAGTCACTTAAATTCTCCTACATTGTAAAGTCCCACCTAAGTATAAACAGACCAGTTTCTTTAAAGGCATAAATCTGCCCTTCAGCACACCACATCCTCACACACCCTTCTCCCCCCCACCTCACCAGTACATCTCATGCCTCCACCACAAGCACACACAAGCAAACAGAGAGGCCAGCAACCAGGAGTTTGAACCACTGATATAATCTCTCCAGTAGTGCTCTGCTCAAGAGCATTGTAACTTCAGCTGTAGCCACTCCTGGGTCAGCTCTGATAAGCTAACCTGAAATGAAGCAAGCCTTTTCACAATGTAAACAGTTGTTTGGCTACACGGGGAACAATATAAACAAATGGATCTATTTATAAATCATCGTTGGTGCTCGTAGGACAGAGAATAATATGTTCCAGGGCAGAAATGCCAGTATCTCCAAGAACACAGTAGAAATTTAAACAGCTTCTATCTTCTTCCACCAGCCTGCCCCACTGACACTCCCTGTTCCTGTTCTATAGAATAAAAACTGATACAGGGCCTGATTTTTAGGACAAGATACCCTTGATTCAGAGACATTTGGGATCCGGGGGGGGCACAACCTCGTTATCATATGGCTTCTTCTAGAACCTCAAAAAAGTCAACGGTAGCATCTCTTCTGTGCAGTGAGGGAAGAAAAAAAATTACAAGCACGAAAAAAACGAGTCCTACTCCGACTTTTTCCACCCTGCAACCCAACCAAACCAATTTCTCTCCAAACTGCACACTCTACTTGTACCTGAGAGCACTGGCTGTGGATGGCGATGCAC
>NW_020799097.1:17957848-17966747 GCF_003259725.1 Athene cunicularia
GGGGGGCGGAATGCAAAGCCTCCCCCCGACAACCAACCAGTTACGGAGAAAAGCTCCATTTCAGGTTGACTGGTATATGAGAGGTTATACTGCAGCCTGAAGACAGGAGATGAGCTCGAGAAGCTGCTTGTCTTTACTCAACTGACTAGCATTGCTCTCTTATTTACTATAACAGCATGTATTTTTTTCTCTCCTCAGATATTTATGGGCAGTTGTGTCTTTCGTAATGGTTGTCATCTGATCAGCACAAGATATTTTAGCTGTCTTCTCCCAGCACAGCCCAGTCCACTCAAGCTTATAACAAATGCTTTTCATCACGGGGAGAGTCACCACTGTTCTCCATTTCGGCCTAGATGCTGCCCTTGGCACCGTGCAAGCAGCCTCCTGTGCTAAATACAGACTGCATCCAGAATTACAGATCTCTTGTGAATTGCAGTCACACATTCTGCTAGTATGGTTCTGGGTTATATTTTAAAATTTTTAAAAAATAAATTAGAGGCAAACTTAAGAAAATAGAAACATTTATTGAAATGTGCGACATCCTCATGTAAAATACTTTGCACTAATTATGTAACAGTATCATTTAAAAATTCATAATTTGTAACATTCAAATATATCAACATCCTTCACACTGAAGACATCCTAAAATGCATTTTAAATAACAGTTTTACTCATTACCCAAGGTATATTCATAATTTTAACTAAAGTAATTCTCACAAATGCTTGTTCTCTACAAATTTTACAAATATGAACACCTGCATAATGCTAGTAGACTACAGTGTAAATTCCTTCCCTGTTCAACATCTTTAGCAAGTGCTTAGCTGCAGTTATGAGATTACATGTGAAAATACAATTAAGCATATCTGTGTTTACAGGACTTAAATTTAAATCCTGACTCTCCAGGGTCACAATGTACATGTAATCTCTAAGCCTGGTAGTAGCCCTATTGAATTCAGTATTATTTTCCTAATTTCATGCTGAAAGTTAGGGCCATCTACAGAATAAATCTGGACTACATCTGGTTCAAAGTGAACTGTGGTTATAGATTTAAAAAAAAAAAAAAAAAGTTAATCAAACTCTAGCAAAAAAAATTTTTGAGATTTTATACAAAAAATAATTTTCCATATGAAAATACCAATTCATTAATTTCAGTGATTGTCTGTCAAACTGTGTTATGCACACAACTGGCATTTCCTTTGCAGAGTATCACACAAAGGACAAACTTTTTCTTAATTGTGCATGGTAGCAAGAGGTGATATAAAATCCTTAAGATTTTAAGAAGGTAAGAATTTAAAACCTTCTGATAAAGCTATCTTCGATGTCTTTACACTATTTACAGGATTTTCACATTTTCACTTCCAGTTTGTTTATCCTGCAGCTTCCTCCGTAGGCACAGAGGATCTCCTGCAGCAAAAGAATAGCCATTTACAGAGTAAAATGCAAAGCCAAGAATGGCAGGATTTCTGGATCTGAATGGGAGTTTGTGTACCTCACATCTGCGTGCTGTGATACAGCTGGCGTTTTCTGTAGAAGCAGCAAGCTGGTAGGTTTACTGGTACATTGATGCACTAAATCTTTCCCCATGCTGGGACTGAGCCAGCAGCAAAGTAAAATGCTTCTTTTCTGTCATGCAGTGTAGATGCTGAGGAAGAGGCTAGATTTAACATTTGAGCAATGGGAATGCAGAGGAAGTCAAACCCCACAGTTACATAAATTTGCGCTGCCCATAGTTGCTACTCAGGCAGAACTCCAACTGAGGTCAGCGAAACAGCTGCCAAAAAGACTGTGGGGTTAATGTGTGTGGGCCACATTTTGAATGTCACTTAGTATTAATACAAGAAAAAAAATACTGAAATGTAAGTGTCTAGGAAGTGTTGCGATTGCAAAATACAAAAAGACAAAAGAGCACCACTGAGACAGTATACTTACTGTTAGAATAGTAAAAATAGAAACCAAAGGAATTATAAATGGAAACGTTTTCACAGTGTATTCAGAAATGCACCTTCCTTTATTTAGAAGTAGCAGCTCCTACCTGGCTTTCCCCCTCAACGTTGAAGATGCATTAGGTAAGTGCAAAACTCTTGAAAAACTCTTTAAAAAAATCAACTAGAGTTATCAGAAAAAATGAAAGAATGTGTAATTGCAGGTCCCAACTACTGCAAATATTTAAACACGTGAGACAGTCCAGGCATTGAGTTCAATGGACTACATCAAATGAGTAGTGTCACCTCACTTGTGCTCTGTGCAATGTTCATCCATGTGCCCTTCATACAGAGCTTTGTGGGGGTGGGGGTGGGGGTGGGACTAGTTAAATTTGGAGAACTGCAATTATAATGCCATAACAATTGTCAGAAAACCAAGAACAAGAGCAGCATGTTAAGTTATTGTTTTTGCAGGGGATTTTGACTTTTCTCTATTTTATGTTGATGCTGCCAGCTCTTAAAATCAAAGGCAGCTACCACAAAACCCAATTAATTTTACTTAATACCTGCACATTTGTAACCAGCAAGCAAGAATGATCCCTGAACCAAGGAAGATTATGTTGTTTGTAATTCCATATCTTAGCAAAATAAAATAAAATTAAAAAAAGTGTGAATAACACAGCCTGAATGCAACAGGAGAAACGTATTAGGTGTGTCACATAGGACTAATTAATTTCAGAAGAAATATCATCAAAACTGTATGTACAGGGAGAGAAAAACATGAAAACTAATAAATCAATATTTACAGTTAAAAGGAAAATGGAGGAGGTTATTAATAAAATGCAAACATTATTTTCACTGTAAATATTTGTTAGAACTAAGGCCATTGCCAGTTTGAAATAAAAAGTTGCTTGTCATTGGGTAAAATGCACTTTTATGTTTTAGGACAAATATAATATTCAGTCATGACTAAAAATACATTTTCACATAAAATTATATCCCTCAACATTTCTGCAAAATGTGTATATGGAGGAGAGGGAGAAGAACAACAGACGACTTTACAGTTAACTCTTAAAGAATGAAAATTGCCAATTTTTTCATCTTGATTTCCTTTTAAATATATTCTTGCAGATAGTGATGCCTAGATTCTGACCCTCTATTAGCCCTGAAAAAGGCAGGGGCTGCTTCCAAAGGACTGCCAGCTGGCCCTCTTGTGATCTAGCGAGGAACTGCAATTCACCTGTCCATACGACAGAGGCAGAATTCGCTCCCTGGTAGGAGTTTCCACTCATCCGTCATTACAGCTGTTTATAATGAATTAGAGATTGGGGCGGGTTTTGATTTGTTTTCTGGCATGCACACTTATGTACCATCTTAAAACTCTTTCCTGTGTAATATTATGTTATTGGTTTGACCTTAAATCCTTCATACAATGGACTAGAAAGTTGATTTTCAGAGATCTATTTATATGAAAGCTCTGAAGGTACTTGGTAACATTCAACCAATCAGTAGATAAGAACATAATCTACTTTCTGAAAACATATAACACGTTCATATATAGAGTTATACTGAATATCAATCTGTATACCAAGTGTGGTTTAAAGCATTAGATACACACACATATATACACACCATTTTCTTTATATAATGCACGTGCCCTCACTCAGTATACTGAGTTACCAGTCCAGTTTCATGTCTGCTTTACTCCACACATATTTTCCTCCTCTTTTTAGAAACATCTTCTCATCAAATCCACTGAATTTTATAGCTGCTTGTACACCAACATCTAGGATAGACTTTGAAGGCTCTTTCCGTCCCTCTCTGCAGTTTAGAAAACGCATCTGGAACATCAATAGATAAGACATTAGAAAATCAATTTGTAAAAGCTTAATTTTTCTACAGTATTAAACAAGTTGCGCTGCAATCCCACAAAAGCCTATGTAACTGCATGAACAGTTTCACTGTAGAAGGCTCAAGCTCAGGTTGGACACATTTTAGCAGGAACAAAGCCACACCCTAATTCCTGAAGACTGTTTGCTCTTCAGTTACATGTAAACTAAGTAGGCTTTTTGAAATTTAGCGTTCAAGACAAGTTCCGTATTTTTAAATTAAAGAAAACCATCAAAGATGCCCTGCAAAGATACACATCTATACTTTTAAGATTCGCGATGGAATGATTATACATGCAACCTGATGGCAAGTCCTCCCTAGGTCATACTTATATTCACGTTCTCAATATTTCTGATGGGAAGAAATCACAGCTATTCCTTTTACTTCATGGTAAAATTATTATATAGAATGCACAGTAAATTGAATTGGTTTTCACAGTTGTATATATACATATATTAGCATACAAATACCAAGTATCAAACAAAGACTTACATATTCATCCAGAATGAGGTATGAATCTCTCATCTGTAATAGATCAAAATAAAAAACTAAATTAATATAGAAACCAAAATTCCATTCTAGTGAAAAATCGAGGCTGAAACAACTATTCATTCAAAGCCTGACCCAAATCTTTAATAAAAGCAGGTAGTTTCTTAACACTGTTTCATCGAGCTTGGATCAAATTTATAGAAATAAATGACAGGATTACTAGCATGATTTAATGCATGAATAAACCAGTAATCCTTGGAATATGATCTCTCAAACATCTAACTGAAATGTGGGTACCCAACTGGATAAAGCCATTTTAAATAATATCCAAGTTTTCTATTACCTTCTGCACTAGCAGAACTTACACTGTTTTACATATTGTAATGATCTTTAAGGTCCCTTCCAACCTAAACCATTCTATGATTCTATGATTATGTCATTAAAAAAAAAAAAAAAAAGACATGACTGTTTAAGATGGAGTGTTTATCACCCCAGCAAACAAAGGTGTTCTCCCAGCTAAAAGGTCTTCTCTCAGCTCAAAGGTCATCTCCCAGCTCAAAAAGTTCTCAGGTCTGCACCAAGAAATAGGCCAACAGCTGAAATAAGACATGTTTGCTCAGCTAACTGGGCATCTCCTACATGATCCTCCCTAATATTCTCTGGGTAGCTGTGTAGAACAGGAAATCTGATCAATTTGGTGTCCATCTTTCACAGAGGTTTAACAGAAATCAAAAACAGTCTTCCAGAACCAAACCTACTAAGGGAAGTATACTCTTTTTTTGTAGGACTTCTTACATGGAAGAACATGTAGAAACAGTTCTGGGTTCTCATCTAATATACCTTCTCTAATGAGTGCTCTCTCCCATCAAATGCCTTAAACAACAGACTGCACAGTACCACTTCTATGTCTTAACAGTAAAGGCAACCCTGACTTCTCACTTGAGCTCTCCATACATTAAGAAGTAAACTGTAAATGGAGAGCCTTAAACTGTGAGGAGAAAAGGAACACGAGATCAAGTTGTAAGGCATTCCTGAACTTGGTTCAACTTAGTTATCTCCTCACTCAGTTCATAAACTTTCTTAACAGTGAGTCTTCAAACTCTCCTCATACCAATGTATAGGGTCTGTAGGCATCTTACAAAATGCCCTGGGCTCCACCCTTAGGCACTGAAGTCCTTTACTTGAGTTTTGTAAACTGAATAGCAGCTCATCGAGTTAACTGCTGGGCTCTGAAGTCTGCTTGTGAATCAAGAGCCCAAATGTGCAGTCCAAAGGAGTTCAGATAGACAGTGTTAAAATTGTAACTTTATTGTGGGCAAGAGTACCCAGTGTCAGGCAAAAATACTAGTTCTTGTTCCTTGATACCCAATATAATCCTGACTGGGATGATATCTTACCTCTTGCAGGTCAATGACACTGCCATAGGGTAACATCACGGTGAATCTCAATTAGAAAACTATGCATTTACATCAACATTCAGCCTTTTCAGGATCTTGTCCCTTGGTGAGGAAGAGAGCTATTCAGTTCCAAAGGGCTTAATTATGGTTCGAAGTTCACCATTCAGCTATGGAAAAAACGTTTCTCCACTTCCCGTGCTCATACTCACTGAGCAGAAGCCCACACAATGCTGTGAGAGAACTCCCAGTGGTTTCCACAGGACTGGGATTAATGAGTTTTTACTCTTCTGTTAATAACTTAGTGCTCAGTAAAAAGCCTTAAAGAAAATTAAAAACCTTGGCTTCCACCATAACAAAACTGGTTGCTGACAACGTTGTACTGTACCTCTTCTAAGCCAATACTAATAGAGAAAGTGTTAATTGTCACGAAAATTTTTAGTTCCTTTCCATCTTTCCAACTTTATTTGAAAATAAAGTTACAAAGGGACAGTTTCAATTTTACCTTCTGATTAGATTCAGGTACCAAACAGGAGACATCTTTATGGCGATCCAGGAATTGTTCAAAGTCTTCATCACTGATAACAAATTTCTCTGCTTCTCTCAGGGCATCCTCACCAGTGTTCTCCCCTTCGATGAGCAGGCACTGGAATACCTGAAGACAGAAAACACCTGGTTAAGATTTTATGTTTTCACTTGCCTTGAGTATAAGAGACTGCCACCATGACAAGAACCTCCAGTTGTCTCAGTAGCAATGTCTTTAATTTTTCTGTCAGTGGAGCCACACTGACACAATTTGTGATAAGTGAATACTACATGAAAGGCACAGTGCAGATTTATTTTTAGCAAATTAACATTACATAGTTCTAAATGTAATTATAGTGTCATGGTTCCTGATCAGGTTTCCCCGGAAATCTTAACTGTTCTGGTCTTAATAAGGGCACATATAATCAAAACTCAAATATACTTTTGATTGAACCTCAAGCAGTATGGCTGTATTATAAATACCAGTAAGTGCTATGTACAATGCAGACTATCAACTCAATCTTTATTCTTAAAGATTTTAACCTGATTGGTGACTGTAAGTTTAACTAGCTTCAGATGGTCACAGAAAAGACAGGGATGACTTCCCAGACACAAAATATAATAGTTTGTCTATTTAAGAGCCTCCTTCTAAAGGCCAAGTCCTCAAATATATTCAGAATAGGTTTTTGGGGAAAAAACGATGCCTTTGCCATGAACATGCTCTGTAACTCTGGCAAAAAAGTAGGCCAGGAAGCTTGATAATATATTTAAAATGTATGTCATATTTTCCTTACACTCCTTTAGTAGGACCAAGATTGCACTTGCAGTGATATTTTTTCCCTGGGAAATCATGTGTGTATACCAATTTCCATGAAACAAATAATGAGAAATTATTCCAAAAGTTCTCCCATATCTGTAAGTCACATTATCTCTATCCATCTTCAAACTGATAATGCATTTAATACAATTCTAGTAGAAAATATCATACTATATGCATACTAGCCCCTAACACTCTATAACAGAACACCGATGTCTAATGTACACTTACACATTGCTAATGTTATATTAACTATAATGTATCATTGTACGCTAACTTTTCCTCATTTTGTCTACACCATGACACATTTTCAAATGTTAAAGACCTTCTATCTTATCTTTAATATCATAAAAAAATTAGATCAAGTTATGCTGAAATGGTAATTTCCTGTAAATATCACAACAACAACAACAAAAAGATTCTTGACATGTTGGGTTCCATTTAAATGCAGAAAGAAACAGAATCTGTCTCAATACCATGTAACACTGACAAGAAGTCAGCTAGCACCAGCCCCAGCTGGAGCTGGAATCTGACTGAGGTCACTAGAGGTTCAGACAACTCCAGGACTTCGCTATTACTTTTCTCTGAACAGGAAACCCATGGGATACACCAGTTTCTTACCTTCCAGCGCACGGGATTGAGTGCCTTGATCTGCTCATTCATATCTTCCTCAACATTAAATCTGTTGATCACTGAATTTATTTTGAAAGCAACAGCATACTCTCGGCACCACTGTCTCAGTTTATGCAGATTTTCCACATGGTTCTTCTTGCCTTGACCACGGCCAATCAAAACGTTGACATCCTCATCAAAACTATCACATGAAATTGCCAGAATGTCTAAATATTCACCTGAAAACAATTTTAAAAATTGATTAATAGTCAGTCTCTTGGGTAAAAGCTGGCAGGACCGTGCCCACTTCCACTTCCTTGTGATCTGTCACAAAGTGCCATGTAAATATAGTTCTGTGGAGTTATCACATGAACCACAAACGCCACGGCGGCAGCAGCAGAACACCTATTTTGTGTTCGTGTGTGTCCTCAGCATTACGGAGATAGTCTCAGCTATTATTTTGTTATACTATTATACCAAAAAAAGCAATAGTACAAACTGTCTATGTTCACAACATACGATTAACAATATTTCACTGGTATTTACGTTTGGCTTGTGTTAACTGTAAATGAACCCCTCACAAACCATCTCCCACTTGCACCAAAATGTCTCTCGGTGAGGTTGCCCCGAGGAGGCTCCCAAACCCGCCCGTGCTTCTGCGCACGCCGGTTTTCCCTTACCGTACTTCTTGAACCACCGCTCTCTAATCAGGCTGCCGTTGCTAACAATGCTGACACTTGGTAGCTTTAACTCCTGCTTGCAAAACTGGACCAGTTTGCCTACAAATTCGCCTCTGTCCTGAAGAAACGGTTCTCCTCCGGAGAAATTTATTTTCTCCATTCCTAGAAAAGGACCAAAGGAAGATGCTGTGAACCTCTGCCTGCTTATTCCCGGCTCCTTCCGCAGCGCTAGCGGGGGACACCGCCCGACAAAACTTCTTCGATGCCATTTGGTCCTGCCGGGACGCGGTCGCCGCGCATTCCCCCCGGCTGGGCTCCCCCCGGCCGCTCCCCGAGGGACTCACCCGCCTCCTTGAGCATCGCCAGCCCCCGCTTGGCCTCCTCCAGGGGCAGCACGAAGGAGGTCTTGGCCGTGTGGAAGCAGAAGCCGCACTTGTAGTTGCACTGGCGGGTGAAGTGGTAATTGACGCTGGTGGGCGTCGGGGACGCGTCGTCCTGCTCCCGCTCCCGCCGGGGTCCGGCCGGGGCGGCGGAGCTGGGGGCCGAGACCCGCCGCCAGCCGGGCAGGGG
>NW_020799097.1:17966797-17973674 GCF_003259725.1 Athene cunicularia
GGCTTCAGTTCTTCTGGTCAAAACCGGCGTGACTCGTGAAACGGGGAAAGCTGAGCTTCTCTAACTGCCTGCATCCTTCCCAGAGACAGCAATGAGCTACTGTAAGTTTAAACGGGTTGCATTGCAGAGCACACCAGGTTAGGAAGCATGATGACTTCAAATTCATGAAAAGAAAGTACTTGAAAGTTCTTTAATTCTTGGTCTCCAATACTGTCTAAAGCACCTCAAGCAAAGCTACTGCACTAAGTTGAATATAGTTAGTCTTAACAACAGGAAATTTGGTAACTGCCTGAAGTGACGTGTTGGCAGGGCAGATGGCTGCCCCTCATGGTAACACCGGGAGAGACCGGGACCAAGCTGCCAATTCCCATATTCACAGAATCATAGAATGGTTTGGGTTAAAAGGGACCTTAAAGATCATCTAGTTCCAACCACCCTGCCATGGGCAGGGGCATCTTCCACTAGACCAGGTTGCTCAAAGCCCCGTCCAACCTGGCCTGGAACACTGCCAGGGAGGGGGCAGCCACAGATTCTCTGGGCAACCTATTCCAGTGTCTCACCACTCTGACCGTGAAGAACTTCTTCCTTACATCTAAACCCACTCTCAGTTTAAAGCCATTACCCCTTGTCCTATCATTACATGACCTTGTCAAAAGTTCCTCTCAATCTTTCTTGTAGGTCCCCTTTAAGTACTGGAAGGCCGCTATAAGGTCTCCCCGGAGCCCTCTCTTCTCCAGGCTGAAAAACTCCAACTCTCTCAGCTCATCCTACATAAGGGAGGTGCTCCAGTCTCCTGATCATCTTTGTAGTCCTCCTCTGGACTTACTCCAGCAGGTCCATGTCCTCTTATGTTGGGGGCCCCAGAGCTGGATGCAGTACTCCAGGTGGGGTCTCATGAGAGCGGAGCAGAGGAGAAGAATCACCTCTCTCAACTTGCTGTTCACTCTTCTTTTGATGCAGCCCAGATATAGGCAGTACAGCCTTTCTCTCTCCTTTGAGGTGGAAAAATTTTACTAAGAATAAAGGTAAGCATAAGATCTTAAGGAGAAATGTGCATCTCAAGAAATATTCTGTTGTGTCTGAGTATATACGTGTATGTGTATATATATATATATGACTGACACCAAGCTCACAATTTCTGCATATAGCTTTGCATAGAGATCTTACTGCTAAACTATCATTTATCTCACCTTGTCTCAGAAACTTCCCTGACCTTCTAAAGTCTGAGAATTGCAGATGATCCATTGAGACTGGCACAATGACCTCAACCTATTGCAGCCTCAGCCCTGAACTCATTGACTAGTGCCTCAGCTGGAGAGAAAAATTAGGTTTGAAATTCATTTCCAAAATCGGTAAAAAATCCTTGATGATTAACAAATTCTCTCAACACAAGACTACATCTGATACACAAACACTCCAAAAACATGTCAGAAGAGTGTTGCTCAGTGAATCAGTAAACAAAACTTTACCATTTTCTTTGAAAGGGAAGATCTCTGTTCCAAGGAACAAAACATGCAGAGAACCTAACACTCAAGCTTACTCAAGACTTCCTGTTCTCTGTCATTTTATCTATGCTTTCATAGAAAATGACAGCTATAAAAGCTGTCTCCATTTTTTGCCTCAACCAAGTATGTTTTCAGATGACACTCTCTGCATTACTGTAAAGCCCCACAAAGTAAACTGGAACGTGCCCCCCTACAGATGTGCAAGTCCTAGCAGCAACAAGGAAGATGTTCTACATTTACTTTCCAAACTGTTCTAGCTCACACTCTATGGTGAGACCTACCAGAAACAAAAATGTGCATTTTTATACACTAGCTTTGAATCTGCAAGAAATGTTGCAAGAAATGTAATGAAATTTTCTGTCCTGGAGCCTTCTAGAAGAGGCTCAGAAAAGCATGATGTTATCTGAAAGCAGTAGGAAGCCTGATTCCTTCCCTTTCTTTCTTAAGGAAGTCATTTTATAGTCATATCATGGAATCCCAGTACTCAAAATGTTTCAGTTCTACAAATCTGCACCAAAAACCTTTTAAAGATAAATACAATTTTTCAAAAATTAGTCAATATTGTTATTAATGGTGCACTGGATGATACATAGGTACACAACTAGCATGGAAGAAGCCAACTGGATAAACATGGATAATGCAGTTCTGCTCCCTAGTTGCCAGGAAAGCAAAACTTTTAAACAATTTTATATTATTTATCCAAATAATGTGTTTTTATTTATTTAAAGAAAGAGATTGCTTTCTCCAGTGTGTGTAGTTGGCAGTTCCAGTCAAACAGTATCTTGCTAAGGAAGGCAAATTACTGACATGAGCCATTGTGCTGGGTCTGTGTGGTGGGGTTTTTGGTAGTGGGGGAAGGGGCTACATCGGTGGCCCCTGTGAGGAGCTTCTCAAAGCTCCCCCTGCTCCAAGTCACCCGCCTTTGGCCAAGGCCGAGCCAATTAGCAATGGTGGCTGCACCTCTGTAAGAAGGTATTTAAGAAGGGGGTGGAGACTTGTGAGGAGGACTTATGAGAAGGACATCTGTGTGAACACTGAGGTCAGTGGAAAGAAGAAGGAGAAAGGGGGAGAGATGCACTGGAACAGAGAGGCATCCCTGTATCCCATGGTGAGACAGAAGGGCTGCCCCCACTGCCACCCATGGAGGTTCACAGTGGAGCAGAGATTCCCCTGTAGCCTGTGGAGGACTGCCGCAATTGAGAGACGGGACACAGCTTGATGCAAGCAGAGTCTGAGCTCGAGACCCCGAGAGATTTATTGCAGAAATCATTCATTTATATAGAAAATTAGAAGAAATCAGAAGATAAGTGGCTTACATTGATTGGTTACTATACTTCAACATTCTTTATCAATGCTCATTGATTGGTAGTTAATTAAAACTCTAACAACAGGACTGTTTTCGACTAAGTTTTTTTTGCAGACACTAAGTTGTTTTTCAGAGACTTTATATTTTCTTCTTCTCCGGTGCCACATGACTCATAGGGCAGTAACTCTCCCCCACATCAGCACTTCTTTATTCCCCTTATCAGGCTGCCCAAGGTTTATGGCCTACAAGTTCCAGTACATCCCCTTCTAACAACAACAGTGAAGCAGGGCGCGTCGTCCTGTCTGCTTCTTTCAAGTCCTTTCCCACAGAGGACCCCACACCGGAGCAGGCAGCTGTGCTTAAAGGAGGCCTGGGGCTCTGTGGAGAGAAGTCCCCACCATGTTGTAGTTTGGCACTGGGAGGACTGCAACACATGGGGGTGACCCACACCAGAGCATCTTGAGAGGAATGCATCCTGTGGAGAGGACTCAGACAGAAAATGTTTGTCGAGGACTGTCTCCTAAGAGACAGACGCCTCGTGGAACTGGTGAAAGAGTGCAGAGTAAGGCTTTGCCTCTCCTTGCAGGAAGAAGTGGCAGGACTGACAACACCCCCCATACCTTGTCCTCTGCGCTGCTGGGAAGAGGAGGTAGAGATATTGGGACAAAACTGAGCCCAGAAAGAAGAGAGGGGTGGGAGAAGGTGTTTTTAAGATGTGGTAAGCTTCTCACTTTCCTATTTTGTCTGCTAAGTGTTGTTGTCATTAGTGTTTTGAAGTGATGCGTTTTTTTCCTTCCCCTAACGAGCCTGTCTTTTTCCCATAATCATAATGGGTGAGCTACCCCTCCCTGTCCTTATCTCAATTCCTGAGCCTTTTGCTACTTTTTCTCCTTCCCAGCGCTGGGGGGAGGGGAAGGGGTGATTGAACAGCTGTGTGGTTCTCAAGTGCCCTCAGGGCTCAAACCACGACAAACATAAATAAGGTTAAAGAAAGAACTGTTGTCATGTTACCTGTGAGGACTAGAAACGGTCCAAGGACATCCAGGCAAGTCACACAATGGCAGATGTCGTTTTTAGCATTTGATAAATGTATTGCTTCTTGTTCCACTGCCAGCTGGAAATGGTGTCTTCTCCATTGCATCTGCAGCACCATAAATGGATTCTGTTAAGGACCTTGTCCTTGAAGTGACTCATCCCTCCTCGGGATGCACAAATCCAAGGGGTGCCACTGAAATTACAAAATAGAAAGTTAAAGCCTGCATGCCATCAGGTTATGAAACACATATGAAACATGTAATATAGACACAGATTAAGCACATTTGAAACATGTCTACCAGGAGACCTTAATGGCGTGTATGTGATCTGCAGCTCAGGAAGTATTGGAACAGATGACTCCCAGAATCTGGGACAAGATGTTGTGAGAAGGATCCTTCTGTGTCCTTTCCACTGGCAAACATCTGGCACTGGCCACTGTCATGGGCAGAAGAGGAGGGCCTGACACTATACTTACTTCTGTGGCCTTACGATCTTATCTGCAGACCTTTTATCTTTACTGCAGGGCCCCTTACTGATGTCCTTTAAAGTTTATTCTGCATGAAAATACATATATTCTATTTGTGTGTATTTTACATACCTATGTATTGTATGGGCCTCTGATTTATGTATTTTATTGTGTCGGCTTTTTATTTACATTATAGGACTGTGCACTCAGATAAATTTTTAAAGTTACAGATTGATTTATTTGCAGGTCTTTTTCCTCTTTTTCCATTTCAGGTGGATCAAAAAGTTTTAGAATGGTTATACAGCTTCTTGTGTCTGTATCTCTTTCCTATACCTACACAGAAGTACAGTGGGCCCTCAAAGATGTGAAGAGACTACAGAACAGTGTTTTTCATATAATTAGCAATTTGCTCTTCCACGTCATTTCATGTTATACAGAAGACAAAATGATAAAGGTCCTTGTGAAGAAACTGAAAAATAATTACCGTAAGATAATTTCAAAACAGATTCATACTCTCTACACTGATTTCACATACAGAGAGCTGTCTGGGACATAAAAGGCAACTCTCTTTTCCTATATTATTTCCTGAACTCTTTGTGTATGATGAGAAAGACCTAAAATCTTGGAAGAAAATACTTTTAAGTAATTAGCCAGGAGGAGAGGCATCACACACCTATTATAAATGATCTCATAAGCATATTATAAATGAAGAAAAATGCACCACCAACTAGGCGAATGCTTGTAAACAGTTGTATCAAGGCCATGGGAGGGGATAAGGGAAAATGAAAGTAAGCTCTTCCCATTTAGTCAGCAGGGAGAGGAAAGGCAACAGTAGCATCAGGAAAACAGGAAAACAGAAGAGCAAGGAATCAGATAAGTCAGTGATGAACACAGACAGCTTTTCAAGGGCTTTTGAAGAGAAACTTATCTGCAAGTCAATTGGACATCAAAAAAAAGGAATTAGCAGAAAATTGGCAGATAAACTTCTGATAAAGGTACATCAGAAAAAATAGCCAAAACCTTGTATACCTAATGGTGAGCTCAGTAGTAGCACTTTCATCTCAGGAAAGAGATCTTAGTCACTGTTGTTACCCCTCTGAAATCACTGGCTCTGTGGGAAGCAGCAGAAAAAAAAAAAAAAAAAGTCAACAAAAATCTTAGTATCATCCAGAAAAGTATTGAGAGCAAGGCAGATGGCATTAGTTTGCTGCTCTGTGAAACCTTGGTACATGTAACCATACCTTGACTAGTGACACAGTTCAGGTCTCCACGCCTTGGCAGGACTTCAGCCGAGTTAAAGAAGTTATCCCTGTCAAGGGGATGGAAGCAGCTGCCTTACAAGAGATTCAGACTCTCACTTCTGACATGAAAAAGCTGAAGGGAAAATCTGAGTGAGCTTTACAAAGTCATGAAGGTGATAAATAAGCTGAATATTGATCTGTTATTAACCAAAGTCAGTAATATTATTAGAAGGGGCACTTATTGAAACCAGTAGGATGTGAGTTTAAAACTTATAAAATAAAATTTATTTTATGCAACAGGTGCATTGCTGGGATTTGAGACCATGGGGGTTTGTGGAGGTAGACTATGTTGCAAAGACAAAAAGGGATTTAGACACATGTATGAGCAAGGATCCATAAATAGGTGCTAAAAGGAAGAGATGAGGATGTGCTAACATACCTAATTTGGTATTAGGTATTTGGTATATAGCCATGTGTTTGAGTGATGTGGAAAGACACAAGAGTTCTTAGTTATGAAAAAGGGTGCATTTCGCCTGAAAAAGCTAGTTTGGGTACTTACTGCTGAGACTGTATTGCAGAGCCTCCGAGGATGTGTTCCCAGTTCCTGCTCTGGCCCAGCCTTCCACCAGTTTCCTCAGCATAGGCAGCTTCCAACTAGTACAGATGATCTCAAGCTAACCTACACTGCCGACCAGCTGCTCCCCTCTTCCTGCAGATGCGCTAAGCAAAAGGTATTTATTTGTGCAGCTGACCAGATGAAGACATCAAGTTTCTGAGGAATTTATTGTAGAGTGTAGTTGTTGTATATTGTTTCAGAAGATGAATCAGAAGCTTAACTTTAAATATCTCTAAGTGGCAGTTTTCCCAACTACTGAAGGGAGAAGCAGGATTCTGCAGAGGTGCAGGTTGACCTACATTTCAATTTACATCTTTTGAAAAATCCACATTTTGGGCAACATTACTCATAGCAGCTGACATAAAACTAAGTAAGTGTTACAGCTATTTGCAGTGCTTCTGGTTCCTGCCCCTGAGCTGATGAAAGCTGAAATCGGCAATCAAAAAGTTATGAAAACACTGCAGGCTTGTAAAAGTGTGTTTTACTTCCCAAATGAATTGAGTCCGTTGGCCTTGTTATCGAAGGCACTGAGTAAAAAAATAAAAGGATTAAGTTACCAACATGCCCTGGTGCGGCTTGGTGCAACTTGGGCACTGAAACACAGCAAACCAGTTTCGATTTGTTTTATGACTTGCTCATCTCTTTGGGACGGTTCCAGACAGCAGAGTGTATTTGTGCTACGCGCCTCCGTAGGAATGTGACTTTTTT